>NW_015663712.1:194699-200705 GCF_001515625.1 Sinocyclocheilus rhinocerous
AGAGAGAGAGTGTGTGTGTGTGTGTGAGTGAGAGAGAAAGAGAGAGAGAGAGTGTGTGTGTGAGAGAGAGAGAGAAAGAGAGAAGAGTGTGTGTGTGTGTGTGTGTGTGTGTGTCCTAATGAACTCTGGAGAAGAACTGATTAGGAATAGGAATGTGTATGTGAATAATCTATTAATAATAATGGAGTAAGAAAGATCTGACTTGTTTAATAAGATCCTTCCAGAAAACATTTTAGACTTTATCATATGTAAATTTAAAACATCTTGTACTTTTAATCGCTTACTTTTATCTTTTATTTTGTTCAGTTTTATTTTATTCTATTGATCTAAATCCTGTGTAGCTGGTAAATGTACAATAGCTCTTGCCATTAAAATATCCTGAGCTGCATTAACTTCTGCTGGTTATATTGTATGGAAAGCAGTGCTGTGTTCGATACATCAATGCGACGATGTATTGTCACAGAGATTTGACGATACGAGTATCGATACAGCTGGCCCTGTATCGATGTTGTGGCATGTGTGCAGCAGTGGACCGCACTTAATTTGAATACAAGAACAACGTTTAAAATTGAGCAGAAAAGTACGAGGTTTCTAAAAAACAAGAATGAATGGAGCATAATATATAGGCTATAACAAGGTTTAATCTGGCCGCAGAGGAACACAACTGGGTTGCCTGATATAAAGAGACGTAATCCCCGAAACAGAGCTTCATACTTGCGCAATACGGAAATATCTGCTAAGTGTGCTACTTATCTTTGTCAACCTGGCAACCCTGTGCACGCGCTCTCTCTCCACTGTGGATAAACGCGCTTGCTTTCTGAAAACAGCGGTTAGCAATTACCACCGTTTTACCGCGTTTCTCTATTAACAGTGAAGCTGTGGCACAATAACAATAACAATAACCTACCAGCAATGTAAATATGATTTTTAAAAATATATTAGAATGAGTACAGTATTTATGGGCTTTAAAACAAGATGCAAAAAATCTGAATATTGAACCTGGTGAGGAGTGCCCAATGTAAACATGAAACATATGCCATTACCTATATTGTACTGTGGTACAGTTATGGAGACTCTTCATAATGCAGAGGTCAGCTGCCTGCTCTGCCAATAGTTAGCAACGGCCCTATAGTATGCCGTGTTTGATAAACAGCTGTTTTACTAAATTCTTCTGAGGTGAAATTCAGTGCAGTCCCGTATTGTGATGCGTATCGTGGCCTCTGTATCGTATCATGACTTTGCTGGTGATACACAGCCCTAATGGAAAGCAGCGGCTTTTACAAATCATGAGTGACATGAGTAAATAATGACACTATTTTCAGTGTTGTGTTGGTTTGGTTTCTCCATCATGTGTGTTGTTTAGTTCTCGTACGGCTCTCAGATGCTCCTCTAAATCCACTTGAAGAAGCTGAAGCCTGTTGAACACTTCAGTATGTGCCACTCAAACCTGCAGATTCAGTGAAAGAACTGCACTTGAGTCATTTCATGGGTCGTTTCAGTGCGTTCGTGTGATCTGATGATCAGAAACATGAGCGTTTTCTGTGAAAGTGTAGATCGGTCTGGAACAGGAGACTCTCTGAGCTCCGTACAGATGTGACGCTGCTCTCTCGTTCGGCCAATCAGCGCTCTGTCCCGTCGGGTGGAGGACGGTCGGCTCTGTGGTTTCTGCCCACATCTGGTTCCGATTGTGGCCTGCACTCCAGCTGCGGTCGCTCTGTTTAGAATAGACCCAGAATCTGAAAGCCACATCGCACTGCGGTCTCCGGTCAAACCAGCGCAGACTCGCGACTGAGGCCCAAACACCCAAGATGGAAACTTGACTTCAGCGCTGCAGTGACCCAGAGCTACAGCAAACACCGTCATGTGACTGACCGCACAGGTTCACATCCTGGAGTCCGGACCGGGGTTTGAGTGTGTGTGCGTGAGAGAGCGTGTGCGTGTGAGAGCGTGTGCGTGTGAGAGCGAGTGTGTGAGCGTGTGCGAGAGAGCGTGTGAGAGAGAGAGTGTGCGTGAGAGAGAGTGCGTGAGAGAGCGTGTGCGTGAGAGAGCGTGTGCGTGTGAGAGCGAGTGTGTGAGCGTGTGCGAGAGAGCGTGTGAGAGAGAGAGTGTGCGTGAGAGAGAGTGCGTGAGAGAGCGTGTGCGTGAGAGAGCGTGTGCGTGTGAGAGCGAGTGTGTGAGCGTGTGCGAGAGAGCGTGTGAGAGAGAGAGTGTGCGTGAGAGAGAGTGCGTGAGAGAGCGTGTGCGTGAGAGAGCGTGTGCGTGTGAGAGCGAGTGTGTGAGCGTGTGCGAGAGAGCGTGTGAGAGAGAGAGTGTGCGTGAGAGAGAGTGCGTGAGAGAGCGTGTGCGTGAGAGAGCGTGTGCGTGTGAGAGCGAGTGTGTGAGCGTGTGCGAGAGAGAGTGTGCGTGAGAGAGAGTGCGTGAGAGAGCGTGTGCGTGAGAGAGCGTGTGCGTGAGAGAGAGTGTGTGTGTGTGTGTGTGTGAGAGCGTGTGCGTGTGAGAGCGAGTGTGTGAGCGTGTGCGAGAGAGAGAGTGCGCGCTTGAGAGAGTGTGTGAGAGAGTGTGTGAGAGAGTGTGTGAGAGAGTGTGTGAGAGAGTGTGTGAGAGAGTGTGTGAGAGAGTGTGTGAGAGAGTGTGTGAGAGAGTGTGTGAGAGAGTGTGTGAGAGAGTGTGTGAGAGAGTGTGTGAGAGAGTGTGTGAGAGAGTGTGTGAGAGAGTGTGTGAGAGAGTGTGTGAGAGAGTGTGTGAGAGAGTGTGTGAGAGAGTGTGTGAGTGAGTGTGTGTGTGCGTGAGTGTGTGCGAGAGAGAGTGTGCGCGCTTGAGAGTGTGTGAGAGAGTGTGTGAGAAAGTGTGTGTGCGCGTGAGTGTGTGCGAGAGAGAGTGTGCGCGCTTGAGAGAGTGTGTGAGAGAGTGTGAGAAAGTGTGTGCGCGTGAGAGTGCGAGAGTGAGCGCGAGAGAGAGTGTGCGAGCGAGTGCAAGAGTGTGTGCGAGAGAGAGTGAGTGTGTGTGCGTGAGAGAGTGTGTGTGTGTGTGTGTGAGAGTTGGGAGCGGCAGGAAGTGAGTGTAGTATTCCTGAGGTCTGGAGTGCAGACCAGCGCTGTGGATGTAAACACTCTTGCGTCTCACTGCTGGATGTTGTTCTAGCACTTCAGCGCCTCTTCATGTTCAGTCTCAGGTGCTCAGCGTGTTTCCCGTCTTCAGATGTTCATGTGCTGCTGTGTGTCTGACTGCTGCTGCTCAGTCATGCTGGATGGTAGTTTGGCACATTTACACACGTGTGTGTGAGTGTGTGAGTGTGTGTGTGCTCATACAGAATGTGTGTTTAGAGAATGTAAAAGTGCCTGTAGTTTGGTGTGAGGGTTAGGTTTAGGTGTAGGGCTTGGGTTTATGTGCGCATATGTGAATGATTGTTTGCGGTCAGCTGACACAGACACACACTCTCACTCTCAAGTTGTGCTGTAGTTAAAGAAGAGTTAGCTGGTTAAAGGTGAGCTGTATTCATTCATCTGCTGAATTAAAGCCACTCTGATTAAAATTCAGAGTGACTGGCTGTAACCACGGTCACCGTTTCCATAGATACAGGGTTGAGTACGAGCTTCACAGCATTTCCTATTTATTCAAAATGATGTTCTTGATGATGTTGTCTTCTGTCTGAAAAGATGTTATAAATGACCCTTTTCTAAGCTCCACCCCTCTCGGTTACTGTTGCCAACACAAAGCTTTACTGAACGTCCCACAGGAGAGAGAACTGTGCTTTATACATATATTTATGATAGATTCTGTTGTGTCGCTTCTGGTGTGGACGCACAAACCGCTTGTCGCTGGAATCTTGTGGTGTTGCGTGTATAGGACACGGTGCTAGGATTGCTCAGGTGTGTTTCTTGTGTTCTGCAGGTGATGCAGATGGACGGATCGGGCCGGCGGGTGTTGGTGGATGATAACCTGCCGCACATCTTCGGTTTCACGCTGCTGGGCGACTACATCTACTGGACGGACTGGCAGCGGCGCAGCATCGAGCGCGTGCACAAACACAGCCTGGAGCGCGAGGTGATCGTCGACCAGCTGCCCGACCTCATGGGAATCAAGGCCACATACGTCCACCAGACCTTCGGTGAGCAGCTGTGATGTCATTTCCTCCCTCGAGTCACTCAAACCTGCACCAGCTGCTTTCTTCTGTAAAGAACTCATCCGTTTCGGTTCCCATTGACTTCCATTGTATTTTTGTCCATATAATGGAAGTCAATGGGAGCCAAAACTGTTTGGTCATCAGCATGCTTCAAAATATCTTTATGCTCCACAGAATAAGGGTTTGAATGACAAATGATGACAGAATATATTTGGCACACAAAATGAGATGACAGACAGAAAACTCTCTTATTCACCGTTTGAATCTAATGTGTCCAAACTTTTGACCAGTACTGTACTTCTGTATGATAACAGAAAACTGGCTAGCAGAAGCTAGAAGAAAGAGCATCACAGCTTGAGCTAGCTAGCACATGATACCTAGCCTCATGTGCCCTTCACTAAGCAGTGTGCATGTGATTGAGCAGTGTAGGGTAGAAATTCAACTGAAAGTGCATTAAATCTGGCTGTTTTAACCAAGATTATGCAGCAAGATTTTTTTTCTCAACTACATTGAAGTTCCCAGTTCCTGCAATTTTGCAAAATACCAGTTTATTCCCATTAATTCCCGTAATTCCCATATATTCCCGTTAATTCCCATGGAAAGTTTTCAGTCTTGAAAATTCCCAGAATTTTGCGACCCTAGTCTCAATCGGGCTCAAATTGATGAGCAATATTGACGATGCCATTGCCGCTGAGTTGAGGGCTGGGACGTTTCTGGACTGCTCTGGCGATTTAGCGGATCACAACACTGGGCCAGCTAACCAATCAGAGCCCATTGCGTATTTCTGAGGGAGGGGCTTCATAAAACCAGGAAATCATTAGAGCGTTCATAAGAGAAGGGACAGAGCGGTGTAGAATAAAGGTAAATTATGTGAAAAATAATGCTTTTTTTTTTTTTTTTAAATGAAGCATTATCACATGTTAGACTGCACCCCATTAACATGATCAAGCCTAGACAAAAACCAGCCAACCGCCCCTTTAATGAAATTATATATTTTCCCACTAATAAACAGATTTATCGTTAGCTAGCTCCACACTGGAGAGCTGCTTTATAACAGAAAATAAAGTTGTAATTCTAACTGAAAGCAACACTGACTCTGGTTTTTCATTTTTAATGCTGTAAAGCTGCTTGATTTAAGGCTGTCTACTGCATAAAGTATTATATAAATAAACGTGACGTGACTGGACTTTACCAGAGTACCGAACTGCAGAGCTCGTGCAAACATCACATCGCTGTAATCAGATGCTTTCTTAACTGCTGCTTTTTCACCGCTGCCAGTTTTTCTTGTTTATTTCGTTATTGAGAGGAAAGAGCGCAGCATGTATTTACTTATTCATCCAAACGCCGTTCAGCAGCTTCAGGTTCGGCTGCGTTTGCTCTGAATTACTGTTTTGCTCTACAGCGCCTCACTGGTCAAACCACATTACTGCAGGCTCTTACACTAGCTCACATGAAGTCAAACGACTACTTTCGTTTCAGCCCTATTCGAGAGTGAACGATCCTGTTTAACGCAGTAGTTGATGGCACATGGTCTTGTTGTGTGTGTGCTGAGCTGAATCTCTGTCTGCGCAGGTGTGAACCCGTGTGCGCTCGATAACGGCGGCTGCAGTCACCTGTGTCTCTATAAGCCGCAGGGCGTGTCGTGCGCGTGTCCCATCGGTCTGGAGCTCATGGCCGATCTGACCTCCTGCATCGTCCCCGAGGCCTTCCTGCTGTTCTCCCGCCACACGGACATCAGGCGCATCTCGCTGGAGACCAACAACAACAACGTGGCCATTCCACTCACCGGCGTCAAAGAGGCGTCCGCGCTCGACTTCGACGTCACCGACAACCGCATCTACTGGACAGATATAACGCTGAAGGTGAGACACACACACACACAC
>NW_015663712.1:200848-201796 GCF_001515625.1 Sinocyclocheilus rhinocerous
GTGTGTGTGTGTGTGTGTGTGTGTGTGTGTGTGAGAGAGAGAGTGTGTGTGAGAGAGAGAGAGAGTGTGTGTGTATGAGGTTTTTTTTGCAGTTTAAGTAAAGACTGCCTCAGAAAAACGTGCTGTCCCAGTTCAGTATCTGCGGTCAGATGAGATGTTGTCAGGCTTAATGATGGTCTCATTCTATCGTTATTTTTGTAACTTGTTATGAAATGTGTCCCTGCAGCACAAAAGCAGTGTTAAGTCGCTGGGGTATATTTGTAGCAATAGCCAACAATACATTGTATGGGTCAAAATTATCCATTTTTCTTTTATGCCAAAAATCATTAGGATATTAAGTAAAGATCATGTTCCATGAAGATATTTTGTAAATTTCCTACCGTAAATATATCAAAACTTAATTTTTGATTAGTATTATGCATTGCTAAGAACTTCATTTGAACAACTTTAAAGATGATTTTCTCAATATTTAGATTTTTTTGCACCCTCAGATTCCAGATTTTCTAATAGTTGTATCTCAGACAAATATTGTCCGATCCTAACAAACCATACATCAATGGAAAGATTATTTATTCAGCTTTCAGATGATGCATAAACCTCAATTTCGACAAATTGACCCTTATGACTTTATGGTCCAGGGTCACAAATAAAAAGTCTCTCACCTCAGAAAAATGAACTATTCTGTCCTGTCAGACGTTGCTTGTAGCACACACTCTTCAATTGCACGCACAAATGCGGCGGCGTACGCTGTATATTATTTCACTAAGCACAAAAGAAAGGAGCATGCAACGTGTGAAATAAAAGTAAAGTACCAATAAATCACATAACTGATGCACTGCTACTTCGTGTGTTAGCTGGGAAGGATTTGCATGAAAGTATCATATTTTTTTTAAAACAAATTCTATATATATATATATATATATATATATATATATCATAAAAGTGGGT
>NW_015663712.1:201878-211980 GCF_001515625.1 Sinocyclocheilus rhinocerous
GTGGGTTGTGGCTTGATGACCATGAGAAAATGTGGGTGCCATGGCCAAACCAGTTGAGAAGTACTAATCTTCACGTAATGTATGCGTGCGCTCTGTAGGTGTGTAGAATGCTTTTTACAAAATGCTCGATAACGTCAAATCGCACATCGTTAAAACAACAACTACGATATTATCGCAGACGATGTACATCACACACCCCTAGACGACGCGTCTCCACTTCCTTCCTCTGTAGAAAAGTGAAGCCAAAGCATCTCAGTATGGCCGCGGTCATCTTGCGTCAGAGCCAGAGTCTGTGCTAGCGATCGTGAGGTGAAGCCTCATCATCAAACTCCCGCAGACCCAATAGCTGGATCACAATCATGACACCACACCCCGTTTTTATAGCATCAAATAACTAGTTAAAAGCAACTTGAACATAAATCAGCATGATAAGAACTACCTCAGGGTCAGAGGGTTTATCAGCTGGGGGCGATCGAGACGCTTTGGCTTCACTCTTCAGGACTCGAGCGGCACGCTTGCTCAGGACGCGGTCCCGGTCGCTGTGGTCATGTGACACGGTCTGCTTGTGTTCCTGTCAGCTTCATGTACTGGACAGAGTGGGGTGGACGGCCGAAGATCGACCGCGCGGCCATGGATGGTTCTGGACGCATCACTCTGGTGCCGAACGTGGGCCGTGCGAACGGACTGACCATCGACTACACCGAGCGGCGGCTGTACTGGACGGACCTGGACACCACGCTGATCGAGTCCTCCAACATGCTGGGTCAATATCAGCGACGACTGTCTCTGCAGCAGATACACAGTGTGAAAATACATGTGTAGGCAGGGGTGCACATAAGCGCTTCAGCCTGGTTCTCATGAGAGCAGCTGGAGAGTTGGTTTGGGCCCCACACTGCACGTAGTGTGACCCATCAAATATAACTATTAATAATAGTGATAATATTATTGCACTTTATTTATTTTATTAATAAAGTGTGATAATACTATTATATTTTAAAATAAAAAGGGTGTATTAAATAAAAATTTAAATTATTTTATAGTAAGGCAAGGCAAATTTATTTATATAGTACATTTCATACACAATTGTAATTCAAAGTGCTTTACATAAATAATCATAAAAAATAATCAAGAATAAAAACAAGGAATTTAAAAACTTTTAAAATTATTTAAAAATTGATTTTGACTTATAATAAACTTATTTTTAATAAACTTAAAAATAAAAAAAGCATTTTTTAATATTAATTTTCATCATTTTCAAACTTAAAATCAGCAAGCTTTTATTTTGTGGGGTTTCTGGCAGGGAAGTGTATGCGCTGCTGATTGAAGCGCGTCAGTGAACGGAGTGTCACAGTTTTGTGTTGTGCTTTTATAAACGGGAGCGTGTTGCCTAGATTTATGCTTTCAGTTCAAATAGAAATCTTGTACAGTATTACAGTTTGTCGATCTAAAATAGTAGTTGTGCATTAACAGCTGTCAACCCTGTCGGTACGCAGATGATCAGCCTGAACTTACTTACAGCGCATGTTTTATTTTGTTCGCGCATGTGCACCCCTGTTTATAATATAATTGAATTAAATTAAACTGTTCATTGTTAGTTCATGTGAGCTCAGGTCTATTAAATAATATTAACAGATACAACTTTTGATTTTAATAATGTATTAGTGAATATTGAAATTATCTGAGATTAATAAATGCTTTGAAGTGTTTTTTTTATTGTTAGTTCATGTTAACTAGTGTAGTTCATTTTATATGTGATATTCACATATATAATCGAGGTTAGGGTTTTATTTACTTGTTTGTTACATTGGTTATGAACGAAAGTAAAATAAAATAAAAATATATAATACATTTTTATAAATATAGATTTATATAAAATATAAACTCTATATTTCATATATTTGTGTCAGTTGTGATGAGTACTATGTAAATACATATGCATATCTTTTTATTAATACAGCTGTATGTAGAGTAAATAATGCACAAATCTGTACATAAATCTTCTGTTCCAGATTCATACACATTATTATTATTATTATTATTATTATTATTTAAATGTTTTCTGTTCTCATGTCAGATATATATGTATACATGTATGTACCAAGAGCACCTCGAAAAACCACAACTAATTCCTTGCGTGTCTGCGCACACATGGTGAATAAAGCTGATTCTGATCCTGATGTTGTTGTGATGTTCAGGTCTGGAGCGTGAGGTGATCGCTGACGATCTGCCGCATCCGTTTGGACTCACGCAGTACCAGGACTACATCTACTGGACCGACTGGAGCCAGCGCAGCATCGAACGGGCCAACAAGACCAGCGGGCAGAACCGCACCGTCATACAGGGACATCTGGACTACGTCATGGACATACTGGTGTTCCACTCGTCCAGACAGAGCGGCTGGAACGCCTGCGCCTCCACCAACGGTCACTGCTCGCACCTGTGTCTGGCTGTTCCTGTCAGCAGCTTCGTGTGCGGCTGCCCCGCGCATTACTCACTCAACTACGACAACAAGACCTGCAGCGGTGAGCTCACACACACACGCACGCACGCACACACACACCCACACAGCCGCTTTACTCACACGTCTCACACACACACAGCCACTTTTCTCATACATCACACACTCTCACACACACACACACACTCACACACAGACACACACACTGACACACACACACACACTCACTCACACTCACTCTCACACACTCACACACACACACTCACACACACACTCTCACACACACACACACACACTCACTCTCACACAGACTCACACGCACACATATGCATGTCTGTGAGCGTGTCTGGTTCCTGTTAGGTTTGGGATCCAGATTTTTTGAGTTTGTGGTTCAAAACCTTTTCTTCAGCGCATGATGGTGTTTCGCCTCGTCACGTTGCTCCGTGTGCGTTTGCTTACCGCTCGGCTTGGTTTGGCGGGTCTCAAACGTGATTACTCGCAGAAAGAGCCGCCGGGGTCCATCCTGGAGACGCGAGCCGTTGTTCGAGATTTTCTTTTTAAAGCTGTTGTGGTGGACGAGCTGCAGCCAAGCTAGCAGATGCTGAAACCTGAAGGCCGTATGAGCCCTGAGCGTCTCGCTCTGCGTTTGACGGAGTAAAAACAGACTTTATAATCCTGCAGGCCATATGTTTGTGTGACGGTGACTGTAAACTGCCTCACACTAGAGCAGTAGTGGTCATGTGATCAGGGGGCGGGTTCACATCACACATGCTACAATAATGCGCTCGTTTAGTCGTTTCCGGGTCCGAACCTCCACGCTGCGAATCTCAGCAGCTGTTTACTATTCACTTAGACCACACATTCATGCTGTAAAATAAAAGTTATTTCAAGTCACAAAAATTAACATTAACTAAAATAAAAGTATTTTATTTTAGCTACTTGCCAAAGAAACTTTTTTCATTTAGTTTCACTTGAAGTACTAAAATAACTAACTAAAACTAATTGATAATAATTAATTAGTTAGTTACTTAAACTTTTTTCCGTTCATGCGGAAGTTCCTCTGACATAACACGTTTTGTTGACAACTAGACACCACTTACATACATACACAGATGTACACAGATGTACATATTTAAAAAAACAAACAAACAAAAAACATGTACTCTCTAATTAAAAATGAAAACGACATAGACATGTTTAAAACAATATTACGATTAGTCGACATTGACAACTTCGACAAAAAAAATTGTTGACAAATATTCTTGTTGTGGAGTAGCCGTTTGACTTCATGTGAGCTAGTGTAAGAGCCTGCAGTACTGTGGTTTGACCAGTGAGGCGCTGTAGAGCAAAACAGTAATTCAGAGCAAACGCAGCCGAACAGCGTTTGGATGAAGATGTAAATATATGCTGCGCTCTTTCCTCTCAATAACGAAATAAACAACAAAAACTGACAGCGGTGAGAAAGCAGCAGTTAAGAAAGCATCTGATTACAGCGATGTGATGTTTGCACGAGCTCTGCGTTTATTTATATAATACTTTATGCAGCAGACAGCCTTAAACCAAGCAGCTTTACAGCATTAAACATGAAAAGCCAGAGTCAGTGTCGCTTTCAGTTAGAATTACAACTTTATTTTCTGTTATAAAGCAGCTCTCCAGTGTGGAGCTAGCTAGCGATAAATCTGTTTATTAGTGGGAAAATATATTACATTAAACTGATAGTTTGGTTTGCAGAGATCGAAGCTTGATCTAGCTCAGGACTGTTTTGATTATTATAATAACCCTATAAAGTATTTTAAGAGATTATGTTGTGAATAAAATAGTTTATCCAAAAATAAAGCGTCTTATCACTTACCTTTATTTTGTTTCTTATCCATATAAAAGACTAACAAAAGGAGATGTTAGGCAGAATAATGTTTCATATAGCTAATTAAATGGTGAATAAGAGAGTTTCTCAGACAAATATATTTATTTCTATAAATTAATCATATAATAATTATAATAACATATGATTTTCAAAAGCTGAAGTGATTATCTTTATTTATTTATTTATTAGAATATGTATAACTGAATAATCAATCAAAGTCTACTGATTAATCAGTGAAATATTCGATGATTAGTCGATTAATCGTTCGAATAATCGTTAGTTTAATCGATTGTCAAAATAATTGTTTGTTGCAGCACTAATTAAAACCGAATATAATTGGTAAAATTTTCAGTTAAATTTAAAGTAAAAACAAAATATGATATCTAATTAAAAATATCTGTAATAGTATAATACTGATACCAAAATAACACTGACGACAGCACACGCTGAGTGTATATTATCACCATTGTTTGTTTATTTTTGGGTTCTGATGAAGTGAACCAGTGTCCATTTCAACAGCAGCTGCATGAGTTTAATCTGGCACTGCTCTATGGGTCAGAAACACACGTGAGGTGGTTTAGGAGTAAACTGGAAGCGGACGCTCACTGTTTGATGATGAAAGGTTAATCGTCTCTGTGTGTGTGTGTGTGTGTGTGTCAGCGCCCACATCCTTCCTGCTGTTCAGTCAGAAGACCGCCATCAACCGCATGGTCATCGACGAGCTGCAGAGCCCCGACATCATGCTGCCCATCCACAGCCTCAGAAACGTGCGCGCCATCGACTACGACCCGCTCGACCGCCAGCTGTACTGGATCGACTCCAAGCAGAACGCCATCCGCCGCGCGCAGGAGGACGGGAACCAGGTGAGACCTGAGCCCGTGTTCACTAAACACTTCATCTGGCCACTGAGAGTTCTCCTCAATAGCAGTATAGCAGTTTTCTCTTAACACCTATTCACAGAGCTGCTGAGACTAACTTGTACTAAGGAATAGAGAGAAGTCTTAAAGGGGTCATATGATGCGAGTAAGGGGGCGGGGTTTACCTCATTGCTATGGGTGATGTCATCAAGCTTATTAACAATGCACACAGTGATTGGCTGATAGTCTCTGTCAGAGATTTAACATGGAAATATTGTAGAGCGCGATATTATGTTGCCATATTCAAATAAAGGTTTAAAAATAAAAATGTTAATTGCCACATTCAAATAAAGATTTTGCAATGCAGGCTAAGTGTCACTAATTAAACAAGTATGTGTTCAGTTAATTGTCAGCCTCTTATATGTGTGCTCCTCATAATTAGTGAATGTGCATATAAACAGCCTTTTAATAAACAGAGTAGAATAATCATGGCTGATAGTAAGACATGCAAACGTAAAACAGCTAAAAGAACAGCTGTTACTTCTTCAGCAGCTGCTTAATGAAAACAAGGATATAATCAAAGCAGAATCTGGAGTTAGGATAACCTCCGAAACCAAAGGCAATATCTTTTTAAAAGCTCATTATCGTCAGACGTTTCTAAGATGTTTCTGTTCTGAGGCAGATTGCCAGAAACAGCTCTTTTAGGATAGTTTGTGGCTTAGGACTCCTCTTCACGGCTCCTAACCTTTCACAGATTTAGGAGCTAGTTTTAAACGCTTTGTGAAATACTCTTAGAGCAAACATTTAGGAGTCCTACGTTTAGGACTGACACGCCCGATATTTTTAAGATTGTCTCCTAAATCGGCGAGTTACGAGCTGCTTTGAGATGTTTTGTGAATAGATTCCAGATTTCTTGCGACGCAGGATTAAATTTCCCAATAAAACCCTGTAGCGGTCGGTAACTAGGGTTGGGTATCGATTGAAATTGATCAATTCTGATTCTTAACAATTCCTAGTTTCGATTCCAATAAAGTAAAAACAGAAAAACATTCAGATGTGAAATATTTTTCTTCTGTGTTTTTAAGAAGCATTCTGTTGCCGCTGAATAACATTTAAAAAATCTGCATCTTACTGAACACTTATGCCTACAAGAGGAAGCTTTGCCTGTGGTTTTAACAAAGAATACCACATCAAAAACCACTACAATAATATACATTTCACATTAAATTGTTAAAGAGAAGTACACTGCAAAAAATTATTTTCTGCCAATGCAGCAAGAAAAATAATCTTGTTTAGCCTTTGAATTAAGATTATTTTTCTTACCACATTGGCGGATATTTTTGCTTGTTTTAAGCAAAAACTAACAAAATTGTGATACTTTTTTTTTTTTAGAAAACGAGACTTAATATCTTAAATCATTTTACTTGTCAAGTAAATGCATCTTGATTCAAGAACGTTTAGATATTTATACTAGAAAACAAGACAGAAACACTAAGAAAATAATTTTTTGGTGTGTAAACCATCAGTAATAAAATAGGAACAACCAAATCAATTAGCAACAGCATAAATAAATACAGCTGTACATATTTCAGGTACAGAAATTGAAATCAAAAGTTTAAAAACACTGCATAGTTTTCTTTCTTCATTAATCCTCATTAAAGTTACAGATAATTATTCAAATGAATGCATGATTTTCTTTTCTTCTTTGATTAGCATGAATGACAGGCAGCATGTTTATTCGGTTGCTGAACCCACGCGAATCTAAAACACTGTTACACGCTTGTTTTCTGTCTCATCTGTTTACGCTCACTGAAGACAAACAGCTGTTTACGAGGAACATGTGGAAATGCACGGGGGGTATAACTACTTACACCGCAAAGATTGTTCATTTACCTAAAACATTTTTTTAGTTTATTCAACCGGCCTACAAAAATAGCTTAGAAATCTCTTGTTATGCTATATTATCACCTAATATTGGTATCAATTTCTGCCAACTTGTTTTCTTCTAATTAGGACTGGTTTTGTGTTTATTCATAAAAACACATTTTTTGTAGGCCTCATTAATCTGAGTTTACGTACTTCAGCATTTGAGTGAAAAAAGCATTATTTGTGTATAATTTTGTCAATATTAAATCAAATATGAAAAATTGCACCGTTTTTCACACTAGCATGATCTAATATTTAACCAAGAAATTTGTTTTGAAAAGCTTTTTTTGTACAAAATTAAAAAAAAAAAAATTTGCTAAACAAATCACACTTGTGGTGTTCCCGGTCAAAAATGACCGGCCTACAAAAAATAGCTTATGAATCTCTTTTTATGCAATATTATCACCAAATATTGGTATCAATCTTTTTTTGGCATAATGCTTTTTTCACTCAAAAAGACAAATAAAAATAACAAATAGACTAGAATTTTTGTACAACCTACATTTAAAAAAAAAAAATGTTCCCCTGCGACACTTTTTCTTATTGTGTTGAACGCAAAATATAAAACGCATTGTATCTTCACAAGACGAATACAATGTTTGTGCAGACTACATACTCTCTCTTTTAGTAGTAGAATTTTAAATGTGAGATTCTGGAGATCTAACTTTAGCGGGATGGGTCGGGAAGGAGATTATTCCAAGCAGACAGCTGGTGAACACAGTGTGAATATATAGAATATAATAATATATATTGTTCCTCAGAGCGAGACGGTGGTGTCCGGGTCGAGCCTCGGCCTGCAGCCCTACGACCTCAGCATCGACGTCTACAGCCGCTTCATCTACTGGACCAGCGAAGTGACCAACGTCATCAACGTCACGCGCATCGACGGGTCACGGGTCGGCGTGGTGCTGCGCGGAGAACACGACAAACCCCGCGCCATCGTGGTCAATCCGGAGCGAGGGTGAGAGCACTGGAAACATCTCAAACACGTTTAGCTGTTTATCAGTCTGCGTCTGTAGAGTTCAGCTTCAGTCCATGTCTGTAAAGAGTTTAATCTCTTACATTCACCAGACGTTACAGCTGTATTCCTCTCATGTTCTGAAGGCTTGCTCAGATGCAGTGTTGGGGAGTAACTAGTTACATGTAACGCAGTTACGGAATTTAATTACAAAATAAATGTAATCAGTTACAGTTACTGAGAAAAAATGTGTAATTAAATTAGTTCTGAAAATGTTAACGATTACAAAGGGGGGGTTACATCTGAATATATTCATACACATACAGATTTAATTGATCTCTTTCATAAATTGTTCATTTAAATTTCAAAACATTAGAAATGTAGAAAAGTAATCAAATGTAATCAGTTACATTAATAAAGTAATTGAAAGTTACACTACTTGCTACATTTTAAATAGAGTAACTTGTAATCTGTAACTGTTCCAAAGTAACCTTCCCAGCTCTGTTCATATTTCATTCACACTGATTTATACAACATTTATGCCTAAAAATATGGTGAAAATGTGTTTGTTTTCTGTCTGTTGACATTATTTTCTGACTCATGGAGTGATAAGAGAAATCTAAAACCTCCTCTGAAAAAACCTTATTAACTGTAATATGATGAAATCAAACCAGCATTTTGAACCTGACTTTATCCAGTGTTGAGAAATGTATGCAAATGAGTGCATATTTACTTAGATAATGCCTTATTTGCATATTCAAACATAACGTTTGAGGAACGTGTAACACAGAAGAGTTGTTGGCGTCTGCTCCGCAGGTACATGTACTTCACCAATCTGCAGGAGCGTTCTCCGAAGATCGAGCGCGCCGCTCTGGACGGGACGGAGCGCGAGGTGCTGTTCTTCAGTAATCTGGGCAAGCCGGTCGCTCTGGCCGTCGACAACGAGCTGGGAAAACTCTTCTGGGTCGACATGGACCTGAGGCGCATCGAGAGCAGCGACCTGTCCGGTGAGATCCTGGGGTCAAAGGTCACGCACTGACCAGTGTTTGCTGCTGATCGTGACTGTCAACATCACTAATTGATTTTAAAATCCCCCGTCCAATGAATGCTTTCCTTGGCCCCGCCCCTCAGTCCTGACCACTCCCCTCTCATTTCATAAACACAGCAGCAGTTCACCATAGTGCTGTACAAATAAAATCAAAACCAGGAGAAAGAATAATATCAATAAAATCAAGCAATAATTTAACATACAAGGTTAAAAAATTCGCTTAAAATAGTTTTTTTTTACTTTTTATTTTCAGATATGTGAAACAAACCATATTGTATACATAACATTACAAGCATGATTTTTCTTTTACAAAAGCAAAACTATATAACACAAGGGAGAGAAAAACATGCAGCTCAGAGATCATCTATTTAGCTGTTTTAATCATTAATATAAAATCTAAAAACAAAGCATGTCATTGCAGTTATTTTGCAGTAAGAGAAGGTGAATGCTCCAGAAAAGATTTTGGTGATTTCCTAACATTGAAAAGGATTTTCTCTCAATTTAGTTTTAAACTCGTGGACAGAATGTGCAGTTTTCACCGCTAAAGGAAGGCTGCTCCATAGCCTCGGCTCAGCTGTTGTAAACGCACATCTCCTCTAGCCTTCAGCCGTGATCTGATTCTGAGACAGAGTTTGCTGTGGATCTCACACGTCTTGTTGGCTTATTTTCTTTTAATAAGTCAGACAGATAGGAGGGTGCCAGATCATTTAAGGACTTAAAAACAACCTTGACTTCACTTCTGTCTTAATATGTTGATCAAATTTTAGGGAGGTATCTAAGAGGACTCCCAAAGTTGTCACAGTTGGTTTAATGAAGGAGTTTAAATATCCCCAGATTACGGTTTACATTAGCCGTATTCACCTGAGGCCCAAATACAGTAACTTAGCTACAGAGCTAAATTTCATCTGCGGTCACTGGGCAGGAGAATACCGAAACAGATTAGGCAACAAAAACATCATAATACCATGTACAATAAACCCCCCCCCCCCCC
>NW_015663712.1:211995-221745 GCF_001515625.1 Sinocyclocheilus rhinocerous
CCCCCCCCCCCCCCCAATTATTTAAAAGATGATAAGTATAATCCCCCACATTTCTACAAAACATCACCCTTCAAAAAATTATAAAACTTTTACAGCTCACCAAAGTTATGTAACCATTTCAATATACAAAATTACTCGATAGTCACACACCTGGCTCATCTTTAACCCTATTATCATGCTAATCATGCTATAAAAATGCTAGCGACATGCTAGTCACTTGCTAATCATGCTAGCAACATGCTAGTAGCATGCTAATCAGGCTAGAAACATGCTAGTAACTTGCTAATCATGCTAGCGACATGCTAGTCACTTGCTAATCATGCTAGTAGCATGCTAATCATGCTAGTAACATGCTAATCAGGCTATAAACATGTTAGTGACATGCTAGTAACTTGTTAATCATGCTAGAAACATGCTAGTCATTTGTTAATCATGCTAGCAACATGCTTGTAGCATGTTAATCAGGTTAGAAACATGCTAGTAACTTGCTAATAATGCTAGCGACATGCTAGTCATTTGCTAGTCATGCTAGCGACATGCTAGTTACTTGTTAATCATGCTAGCAACATGCTAGTATCATGCTAATCATGCTAGCAACATGCTAGTTACTTGCTAATCATGCCAGCAATATGCTCGTAACAGGCCAATCATGTTAAAAACATGCTAATCATGCTAGAAACATGTTATCAACATCTATCGAATCTATCTAAATTTTCAAACTTCAGGCTTTTACAACTACTTTAAACTTTCAGGCTAGGTTTTCTCAAGCCAACCTAAAGCTTCTTGATGAACTTTTTTTTATCTAGTTGGTAAATTAATTCAGTTATTAACAGCTCTTACAGAAAAAACCCTCTAATATTCGCTGCACAGTCACCTTTTGACAAAGCTCTAGTTTGTCTTATATTTTCAGTATAAGAAGAAAACTCTTTCAAGGGTGAAGGTGCAAGATTATTAACAATTTTGTACATTAAACAACAATTGTAGAACACAACAAAATTGTCAAAAGTTAAAAAAAAGTACTTGTAATCGAACAATGAGGATATCTGTTGGGTTTCTTGTCAAATGCTTTTAAAGCACGTTTATACAAAGTATATAAAGGTCTAAGAGTTTTACTAGAATTTAAGCATAGAAAAGATGTAAAGACATCCAAGATCTAATGCAAGCAGATTTCCTAAGCCTTTCTCTTTCTCTCAAACATATTTTATTGGATTGTACTGTTTTTATTCAGAGCTGTGTCTAACTGATTTATTTAAAAATGTATCACCTGAATGTATTTTAGAATTTTTGTCTAGTGTGCATCTGAAATGTAACCTTTTGTTAATTGTATACCTTGTGTACTTTATTCAGAGATCGCCCTGAAAATAGCCTTGATGCTGGCGTTACAAAGTGAATAAATGAATAAATAATTCTCTTTCTCTCCTCCAGGAGCCAATCGCATCGTGATCGAGGACTCCAACATCCTGCAGCCGGTGGGTCTGACGGTGTTTGGGAACTTCCTGTACTGGATCGACCGGCAGCAGCAGATGATCGAGCGCATCGATAAGATCACGCGCGAGGGACGCACCAAGATCCAGGCGCGCATCGCCTCTCTGAGCGACATCCACGCCGTCCACGAGCTGCGCATGGAGGAGTACAGTAAGCGTCTCGCTGAGCATCATGGGAAGGGGTTCAACCGATCACAAATCTCACGGTTCGGATCATATCACGGTTTCTGAACCACGGATCGGATTTCGGATCAGCAAGATTAAGCCACTTAATAATGAGAAGCATTAAATTAAGTACTCAAGTGCTGACGAATCTCAGTTAATCTAACATGGTACACATTGCAAGGTTTTGTTTTGTTTTTTTGTTTTTTTAAGTAATACCAAATAGAATAGGTACAGAAATGTAATAATTAAGTGTAACATAACACTGCATCGTATTCACTGTATAATTTATAGGCTGCTGCCCCTTTAAGAGCTGATGCACAGATCCAATATAATGAGACGCATCCGATTTCTTTCTCAGCTGTCCACTTAAGACATAACCGACTGCTTTTACCAGAGTGATTGTCGAGATCAGGTTTTGTCATAATTTTATGTGTACATGCGTCTGTTCAAAGGCAATGAGTGAAAGAGATCCCTTTTCTTTCGCTTGAATGGTTTAAAATCGCTTGTGTGTGTAAACACGTACAAATGATAAACTTTCACTCTATGTTTACATTTTGCAATGAATCTGCGGATCACATGCGTGCCGAACCGTGGGGCTTGATTCGTACGGATCAGCTACGATCCGTTCAGTCACTAATCATGGGTAGAGCGATGATAAATCGATGCAGAACCGATTCGTGGATGGATTCTGAGCTTATATTTTAACAGCAGATGGCGCTCTACTCTAGTTTTTATCCGCACTCAAACACTCATGAAGAAGAGCTCTTGCGTGTTCGGCTGAGTCTGTAATTTCACCTCGGCTCAGAATGCTTTTATGACACCAGATTAATGTAAACGGCCCACTGTGAACACCTTTGTGATTCGCTTCAACCTTTTCGAATCTTATGAATGATTATTTTCTCGATTCGTGATGCATGGATTTATTTTCCCAGTGGTAGCAGAGCGTCTGTGGGGCGTGTGTTGATGCGTGTGTGTGTGTGCAGATAAACACCCCTGCACGTCTGATAACGGCGGCTGCTCGCACATCTGCATCGTGAAGGGAGACGGATCCACGCGCTGCTCGTGTCCGGTTCACCTGGTGCTGCTGCAGGACGAGCTCTCCTGCGGAGGTACCCATCACACACTCATGGAGAAGTACAGAAGATCATGATGTTAATGTTTAGAATTATCTTTAAGGGTTAGGCCACACTTATATTTACTGCAGCGAGTTAAAGGGACAGTTCATCCAAAAATGAAAAATTGCACCTCAGGCCATCCAAGGAAACAAGCTGAAATACGGGCGAATCTGATCCTGTGAGGAATGAACTGATTCAGCTGCAGTCACTGAGCTGAGGCTGCTTTATTAATATAATTGCATGTACGTTACGTCATTGTGCGATTACGTAAACAAACTAGTGAATTGAACCAGTTAATTGAAACAAACTTTCCAAAAGAACCAGTTTGCAGAAGAAACTCGTATTTCCCCGTTTGCCTGAGGCTCTGGATTACAGGTGATGATGTAAACAATGTTCAGTTTCTTCGTTTCTCTTCATAAGTCACTATTATTTATATAGCGCTTTATACAGTACTGATTGCTAGTACTGCATAGTACTGCTAGTACTGAGCTAGTGTGTGGTGGGCGTTCTGGCGCACTATGGCTGCCGTCGCATCATCCAGGTGGATGCTGCACACTGCTGGTGGATGAGGAGATCCCCCCTTTCTATGTAAAGCGCTTTGAGTGCCCAGAAAAGCGCTATATAAATGTAAGGAATTATTAATTATAATTATTATTATGATTGTGTCAAAGCTGCTTTACAGTGTTAAACGGTAAAACAGTGTGTCGATAATGCAGGAGGACAATATCGTAAGACCTCAATATATCGTCAGGAGCCACGGGTATTAATTTTGTGATATGCTTTTTTTCGACTCTCGAGTGACGGTAGCCATTGACTTGCATTGTGTGCATCACCAAGTAGCACGGTTTCAGCTAAAACTCTTACTTCACTGTTCTACTGAAGAAAAACATCACCTACATCTCGAGTAGCCTGAGGGTGAAAATTAACAGCAAACTTTCATTTTTGGGTGAACTATTCCTTAACGACTTCATGTCTGGGCGATAATGTGTTTTCATTGTCACATGACCCTGCAGCACAAAAGCAATACATTGTATGGGTCAAAATTATCCATTTTTCTTTTATGCCAAAAATCATTAGGATATTAAGTAAAGATCATGTTCCATGAAGATATTTAGTAAATGTCCTACCGTAAATATATCAAAACTTAATTTTTGATTAGTAATATGTTCTCAATTCACACTTGCATAAATGAAGGCCTTGAAAGGTCTTAAATCAGAGCAGATAGTCTTAAATTCATAGTCATATTCATTGTCTTGATTTCCAGCACAAATATCTAAATATCCTTAAATCAAGATACATTTACTGGAGATGAAAAGTGAAGTGAAATTGAACAAAATGAAGTGATTTTATGATTAAAATGAGAACAAAAATCTGCCAATGGGGAATGAAAAAGAAAAATTTGTTCTTGTTTTAAGTATAAACTCACTTCATTTTGTATAATTTCTCAGAAAACTTCTCCAGTAAATGTATCTTGATGTAAGAATCTTTAGAAAACGAGACAAGAACACTGAGGACGAACATCATTTTTGTGCGGTGTGATCAGAAGTACATTAAAAGTTATTTCGGTAACACTTTACTTAAAGCCTTTATGTATAACGCATTATAAAGGGTTATTAAGGGGTATAATGCATTATAATTATTCATAATGTGCTTTGTAATACATTGTATCTTGTTGTAAATAATTATAACCGAATTTAAAATGCATAGTGTAACAAGGAACTGTGTTATAATGTATTAACTGTAGTGACAATTATTCATGAGATTCTACAGTGCATTATAAGGAGCATTACAAGACATAATTAATGCATTAAAACTACTTTTGTAAGCAGGTAAGAGACGCTCTGTTTTCTTCCTCAGACGCGACTGAAGAGCCGTCCTTTCCTCCCACGAACACCATCGGCTCTATCGTGGGTGTGCTGATGCTGCTGTTCGTGGTGGGCGCTGTGTATTTCGTGTGCCAGCGTGTGCTGTGTCCTCAGATGAAGGACGACGGCGAGACCATGACCAATGACTTCGTGGTGCACGGGCCGCCGCCGGTGCCTCTGGGATACGTGCCTCACCCCGGCTCTCTGAGCGGCTCGCTGCCAGGTGACAGGAACATCTGGGTCTTAATATCTAAACATTCTTGAATCAAGATGCATTTGTTTTGCAAGTAAAATAACTGAAGATATTATTGTTTTCTGTCAAAAGTATCACAATTTAGTTCGTTTTTGCTTAAAGGCACAATATGTAAGATTTTTGTTATAAAATATCCAAAAGCCACTTGCGCAGTGTGATATATTTCATGCAGTTGTGTACTTACGTTATCCCAAGGATTGGTAAATCCAGAGAAACTCATATTTTAAATAATGACTCGTCCCTGTTCCTCCCTAGTCTTTCAATGACGTAATATCCGCACTATCCTCGGTTCATAGAAACTAAACTAAACTAAATCCATAATGGCTGACGCGAATGAAATGAAAATGAAAGTGTTGACTGCAGCATTAAATTTAGATCTTTTTACAGTGTTGCGCATTATAACCAATCACACGCGAGTCTGTTGAGTTTATGAACGCAGTGGCCAATCAGAGGCGTCCAGATGAGGTTTGTTCAGTGTACGCGCTCGCTCTGCTCGCTCGCGAATTCTCTCGTCATAAACAACAGAGCGCAGATGTACGTATGATGCAAGAGATTCATTCATCAAACCATGTATAGACAGCTTTACTGACTGAAGTGTTTTTGAGAGTCTTAAGTCGCTGGGGTATATTTGTAGCAATAGCCAACAATACATTGTATGGGTCAAAATTATACATTTCTCTTTTATGCCAAAAATCATTAGGATATTAAGATCATGTTCCATGAAGATATTTTGTAAATTTCCTACCGTAAATATATCAAAACTTAATGTTTGATTAGTAATATGCATTGCTAAGAACTTCATTTGGACAACTTTAAAGATGATTTTCTCAATATTTAGATTTTTTTGCACCCTCAGATTCCAGATTTTCAAATAGTTGCATCTCAGCCAAATATTGTCCTATCCTAACAAACCATACACATTTCACAAAACTGACCCTTATGACTGGTTTTGTGCTCCAGGGTCACAAATGTTCTTTGCTCGCTTTCTCTGTATAATTTATTCGCTGTTTGAATAACTGTGGAAGGTACAGGTAATAAAAACATAATTCATTACCTCATCTGTGAACATGATTCGTGAATTCCATACATAAACGACATCTCCCATCGTTCCTCTCTTCTTTACAGCGTCATCAAGCTTTGCCTTCGTTTTGAAAATGTGAGCTCTAGCGGCGAAAACTTACATATTGTGCCTTTAAAACAAGCACAAATATCTGCCAACGGCAAGAAAAATAATCTTGTTTAGCCTTTGAATTAAGATAATTTTTCTTACACCATTGGCAGATATTTGTGCTTGTTTTAAGCAAAAACTAACAAAAATTTGATTTAAATTTTTTTTCAGAAAACAAGACATAATATCTCAAGTCATTTAACTTGGCATGTTGATTCAAGAATGTTTAGATATTTCTACTAGAAAACAAGACACAACTAGGAAGTCAGAGAATCATTTGTTGCAGAGTGCTGACGTGTGTGTCTCTCAGGCGTGTCTCGTGGGAAGTCGGTCATCGGCTCGCTGAGCATCATGGGAGGCAGCAGCGGTCCTCCGTATGATCGAGCACATGTGACCGGAGCCTCGTCCAGCAGCTCCTCCAGCACCAAGGGTTCATACTTCCCTCCGGTCAGTCGCAGATAAATTCTGTGTTGAATGGTATAATAAAAATCTTAGCCAATAGATGATTGCTAATGATCTGCTGTTGATGAATTATGACAATGTTTACCTTGTTTATATTCAAATGTTTTTATAAGATGCACATTTCATAATCTTCATGTTGAAATGAGCAGCTGGAAGTAGTAAAGCAGTACGTTTACATTTAGTTATTTAGCAGACGCTTTTATCCAAAGCGACTTAAAAATGATGACAATAGAAGCAATGAAAACCCACATTTCAAAATAAGAGCCCTGTGCATTTCAAGCTTGTTTATAAAAATAAAAAAAGGTATAATTAAAACTGGATATTATTGGTATTTTGGTTACACAATGAACTGTGTTTGGCATTTAATTTGATATAAATTGTCTCTGGGTCGCCTGTCATAGGAAGGAAAGATGAAAAATATTATTTAACACATTACGAATATAGATTTTACTAGTATCAGCGCGACGATCTGCTTGCAGCATTATTGATAGACCTTTAATTCTTATTTATTGAGACATTAGTACATAAACTAACTTCAGTTCATACAGTATGTATATGTGAAATAAATATTCAGTTGATTATTATATTTATTGTTTTATTTTAGATTACAGGGTTCCTGCGGGTCCTTAGTCTTGAGATATCTTAAAACGGTTATATTTCTGCCGTTGCAGAAGCGCCTCTTGCTGGCAGAGAATGAATGTGCAGTTTGTTTTTGTTCAGACCAGTGTGAAAATCGGCCCATGTTTCTACACGCAGAGCTGTAAATGTGAACTGGTGGATCGATTAGAAGATAATGCATTATACAAATATAAACAGTAAAATATTTAATTAATATAATATTGATAATTGTTTAAATTAATATAATAAATAATACTTTTGACTCACCCACTTTCTAAAATGCTTTAAAGGCTGAAATGTGAAGTGTATCATATTATAAAACTTTTTGTTTTTGTGAAAAATTGTATCTGAACTCTAAATCAGTCATGTTAGAGTTTAATATGGTACTATAGACATTGCCCCACCCCGCTCATATGGTATTAATTTTATTTGTGCAGGTCTTTAAAAAAAAAAAAAGTCTTAAATTTGAGCGTAAAAATCCTGCAGAAACCCTGGATTATTATTTATTATAATTGTATTAAATTTTATTTTTTATTCTGTGGTTGTAAATGTCAGCATCTTTTGTAATGAGTCTTTTCTCTGCCATGATTCCAGATCCTGAATCCTCCTCCGTCTCCCGCCACAGTGAGGTCGCAGTATACGATGGAGTTCGGTTACTCGTCGAACAGCCCGTCGACGCACCGATCGTACAGGTAACGACGGACACGTGTCACACGGATGTCATGCTAATGTTTATGATTCAGTGTCTGACTGGGAGTGTTTTGCAGCTACAGGCCGTACAGTTACCGTCACTTCGCCCCTCCGACGACGCCCTGCAGCACAGACGTGTGCGACAGCGACTACACGCCGGGCCGAAGGGCTCCGCACGCGTCCAGCGCCGCCGCCAAGGGCTACACCAGCGACCTGAACTACGACTCGGAGCTTGACTCGTCCTGAGCCCCGCCCACCGCTGCGTAAACTGTAAATAATGATTTTCTTACTTAGTAGTTTTGTCGTCTTTTCTAGTTCTTCTTCTTCTTGAATCGAGATGCGTTTACTTGACAAATTAAATGACTTAAGATATTAAGTCTTGTTTTCTAAAAAAATATAAAAATATCTGCCAATGGGGTAAGAAAAATAATCTTAATTCAAAGGCCAAACAAGTATATTTTTGCAGATATTTTTGCTTGTTTTAAGCGAAAACTAACTAAATTTTTATACTTTTTTCAGAAAACAAGACTGAATATCTTAAGCCACATTACTTGTAAAGTAAGTTCATCTTGATTCAAGAATTTGTAGATGTTTATACTAGAAAACAAGACAAACATACTAAGAAAATAATTTTTTTGCAGTGTAAGCCCCGCCCACTGCTGCGTAAGCCCTGCCCACGGCATCTGTGTACATATCTGATGGCGTGATGACTCTGACACGTGGGCGTCTGTCTCGGGTCTGGCGGCTCTCTGTACATTTAAAAGAAAAAGAAAACATATTTATATATTTTCTATACAGTGTTTATTGGTTATGCCATAGAGCTTTGTATTAAAAGAAATTTGTACATTTTTTTTTTTTTAAGAGAAATTTATTAAATCCACACAGACGTGATAGGTTGCCTTAATCCAGGAGTTTAGAATCAAACGTGTTCATGCCAAATAGATGGAGACGCCCGTCGCCCCCTGCAGGCTCGGAGCAGCAGCACACTGTGACCTGAAACTCAATGAGCCGCCAAACAAGATGGTACTCGTATTTTTCTACTATTTTTGTATTGGAGACGTCACGGATGCGGCCTCCTCTGTGCGTGACGAACTTCAGCGGCGCTTTAGGAAACGGGCGGGAAGTGATGCGATCCGAACCGGTCGAGCGAAAGCTTCCCGCCGCGCACGGCTCACAATCACGGACTGCTTCTCGTGCCTGACCGTTTTTTACAAGACCTTGGAACCATTTTTCACTTTTTTTTTAATCTCAGTGCCCACAAAAGGTCAATTATTTTTGTACCATATACTGTGTAGATACTGTATTTATAAGCTATAAAGAAGAATCTTCATCTTCATCATCATGTCCTTGCAGTGCTGCTGTCCTGTTACGCCCCGCCGGTGAATGTGTGACAGTCCTGAGACAATCTGTGTGTGTGAGTGTGTGTGTGTGTGCGCGAGTGTGTGTGTGTGTGTGTGTGTGTGTGAGTGTGTGTTTGTAAGGACTCTTGAAGTTCCTCTAGTGTCTCCAGCTGTTTAGTTTCCCATAATGCATCTGTTTCTGTGTTTATAGCACTTCTTCTTGAGCTTTTATAAAGGGAGACTCACCAGCATAAACGTCCTGTATTACCCAGCATGCATCAGGGCATGTCAGTCGTGTGCTGCTCAGTCCTGATTGTGTTGGTTTGTGTCACACGCTGCCTTCAGAGCGTCCTCCATGTTCACGACAGCAGCTTCGGTACAATCACGGATGTGTCAGAAACCGCTTTTCCAAATCTCTCCGTGTCCCAAACCTCCCTTTAATGGCCTGATCTGCAAGGGCTTCTGGGTAACGCCGTGTTTTTAGTTCCTTTATGATTCTGCTCACACCAGCGTTTCCGTTTTCTTAACTGCACTTTACAGGACCGGTTCTGTGTGTGTGTGTGTGTGTGTGTGTGTGAGCGTGTGTGTGT
>NW_015663712.1:221953-227938 GCF_001515625.1 Sinocyclocheilus rhinocerous
TGTGTGAGTGTGAGTGTGTGTGAGTGTGAGTGTGTGTGTGAGTGTGTGTGTCTGTGTCTGTGTGTAAGGATCAGTGTACAGGAAGCAGCTGATGGTCACCGGCAGTAGACTCGTCAGTTGAGCATTTGTCGGCTCAGTTTGACCTCTGACCCCGTGTGTGAGGGGTCATGTGTCTGGTTGCTGGAATTGTGGGAAAAATGTCTAAAGCACTTTGAAAGAGTGAGCCGGATTAATTCACTACAGAAATGCTTTAAATGCTCCATTTTCATGACAGGAGTTTGTTTTTGGTCATTATTGGTGTTTTATTTTGATTCCCATGGTGCTTTGCAAGGATGTGTTCAGAGGTGACCAACATTTGGTTTCTCGTCAGTCATGAAATTTCCACTAACTCGCGTTTTTGTTCATTGATGCTTTACATGTAAAACATTGTATAAAAACGGATGTGTACAGCTCATTCAGTCGCGTCTATAAGCTGTTGTAACAAATTAAATGATCTTTTTTTAATAAAACTGAGTGAACTTTTAATTTCTTCTCATTGCATGTTTATGCAGCTGAACTGAACTGAAGCGGAGTGAATGTAGTTCTGGTCTGTCTGCGTCTGCATCACATCTGCGCTTCTGAATGCAATTCAGTTCAGTGAGGAGAAGATGGACTGGTTAATACTAATGTTATTTTACTTCATCGCGCTTTAAACATGTTTTACTGCATGGATGTGTCTGCAAATATATCTTAATGCTTTCAACAAGTTTTACTTAATGCATCATTTTAAAGGTTAGATTAGGCCATGAACTCTAGCTGTAAATTGGTCATGTTTATTATGTCTTGGGTATTGCTGGACATTGGTCAAAATGTATGAGATATATCTATATTACAGTTAAATCTATTAAGATGGGAAGTGAACTGAAAATGAGGTTTCTGCGCATGCGCGCTAATACAGCTGATGATTCCAGATGATTTTAAAATCAGGGACATAAATACACCTAGGACTTCTAAATACCTAATAATAAATATATTTAATGTTGTTCAAATGAAGTTCTTAGCAATGCATATTACTAATCAATAATTAAGTTTTGATATATTTACGGTAGGAAACTTACAAAATATCTTCATGGAACATGATCTTTACTTAATATCCTAATGATTTTTGGCATAAAAGAGAAATGTATCATTTTGACCCATACAATGTATTGTTGGCTATTGCTACAAATATACTCCAGCGACTTAACACTGCTTTTGTGCTCCAGGGTCATTTCTGATTATTATCAATGTTGAAAAGACGATGAATATCTTTGTGGAAACTGTAGGCAGATGTCGTGCAGATCCACTTGATGACTCTAACTGCGTCTCTCACAAAGTTTATTCTTTTTTCAACACACACACTTATAGCAACAGATGTACACAAGTTGAGGTCCATCCAAACCCAGGTGCTGTAATCTGCTCTATTCCACATCCATCACTTCAGTGTGGCTCGCCGCCGCTGCTCTTCTGCTGCTCTTGGGTTTGTCTGCAGCTGCAGCAGGAGGGAGCTTCTTCTGCGTCTCCGCTGTGAACAGAAGAAGAGTGTGTGAGTGTGTGTGTGTGTGTGAGTGAGTGTGTGTGAGTGAGTGAGTATGTGTGTGTGAGTATGTGTGTGTGAGTGTGTGAGTGAGTGAGTGAGTGTGTGTGAGTATGTGTGTGTGAGTGAGTGTGAGTGAGTGAGTGTGAGTGAGTGAGTATGTGTGTGTGTGTGAGTGAGTGAGTGTGTGAGTATGTGTGTGTGAGTGAGTGTGAGTGAGTGAGTGTGAGTGAGTGAGTATGTGTGTGTGTGTGAGTGAGTGAGTGTGTGAGTATGTGTGTGTGAGTGAGTGTGAGTGAGTGAGTGTGAGTGAGTGAGTATGTGTGTGTGTGTGAGTGAGTGAGTGTGTGAGTATGTGTGTGTGAGTGAGTGTGAGTGAGTGAGTGTGAGTGAGTGAGTATGTGTGTGTGTGTGAGTGAGTGAGTGTGTGAGTATGTGTGTGTGAGTGAGTGTGAGTGAGTGAGTGTGAGTGAGTGAGTATGTGTGTGTGTGTGAGTGAGTGAGTGTGTGAGTATGTGTGTGTGAGTGAGTGTGAGTGAGTGAGTGTGAGTGAGTGAGTATGTGTGTGTGTGTGAGTGAGTGAGTGTGTGAGTATGTGTGTGTGAGTGAGTGTGAGTGAGTGAGTGTGAGTGAGTGAGTATGTGTGTGTGTGTGAGTGAGTGAGTGTGTGAGTATGTGTGTGTGAGTGAGTGTGAGTGAGTGAGTGTGAGTGAGTGAGTATGTGTGTGTGTGTGAGTGAGTGAGTGTGTGAGTATGTGTGTGTGAGTGAGTGTGAGTGAGTGAGTGTGAGTGAGTGAGTATGTGTGTGTGTGTGAGTGAGTGAGTGTGTGAGTATGTGTGTGTGAGTGAGTGTGAGTGAGTGAGTGTGAGTGAGTGAGTATGTGTGTGTGTGTGAGTGAGTGAGTGTGTGAGTATGTGTGTGTGAGTGAGTGTGAGTGAGTGAGTGTGAGTGAGTGAGTATGTGTGTGTGTGTGAGTGAGTGAGTGTGTGAGTATGTGTGTGTGAGTGAGTGTGAGTGAGTGAGTGTGAGTGAGTGAGTATGTGTGTGTGTGTGAGTGAGTGAGTGTGTGAGTATGTGTGTGTGAGTGAGTGTGAGTGAGTGAGTGTGAGTGAGTGAGTATGTGTGTGTGTGTGAGTGAGTGAGTGTGTGAGTATGTGTGTGTGAGTGAGTGTGAGTGAGTGAGTGTGAGTGAGTGAGTATGTGTGTGTGTGTGAGTGAGTGAGTGTGTGAGTATGTGTGTGTGAGTGAGTGTGAGTGAGTGAGTGTGAGTGAGTGAGTATGTGTGTGTGTGTGAGTGAGTGAGTGTGTGAGTATGTGTGTGTGAGTGAGTGTGAGTGAGTGAGTGTGAGTGAGTGAGTATGTGTGTGTGTGTGAGTGAGTGAGTGTGTGAGTATGTGTGTGTGAGTGAGTGTGAGTGAGTGAGTGTGAGTGAGTGAGTATGTGTGTGTGTGTGAGTGAGTGAGTGTGTGAGTATGTGTGTGTGAGTGAGTGTGTGAGTGTGTGAGTGAGTGTGTGAGTGAGTGAGTATGTGTGTGTGAGTGTGAGTGAGTGAGTGAGTGTGTGTGAGGACAGGTCTCTGGAGATGGTGGCACTGAAGAAGCAGAAACACCGTACCTTCCCCAGCGATCTTCTCTCGCTCCATGCGCGCCAGCTGCTTGATCAGCTTCCTCCTCTTCTTCCCCGAGAGCGTGATGTTGGCTCTGGAGCTGGAGCTGGAGGACACACAGCAAACACGGTCAGTGCACTCAATAACTTACTCTGTGTGTGTGTGTGTGTTATTCAGAGACGCAGACGCACCTCCTCTTCTTCAGATGGTGTTTGGTGATGATGTCCCGGTCGATCACAGCTCCCACGATCCGCTTCTTCCGTCTCTTCTCTTGACTCAGAACCCTGCGTCTCTTGAACAGCTTCTGGGCCAGTTCCTGCAGAACAAGCAGCTTCATCAGCACTGTGTGTCAGAGTCGGAGTGAAAGCCAATCCTAAACCCTTGCTCGAATTCAAAAGGACAATGCAACTTCATAGTGTTAATTATAGTCGGTTTTATTTTAATTATTTTTTACCGTATTAATAGTTCATAGCACACATGTATAGCCTCGGATCAATGTGATTAAGAGATGAAAACATGCCGTGAACATGTGCTTCTACGACGCATTAAAATCAGAGTTTTAATAAGTCTGACGGAGCCAATATAAAACAGGAGGCGTACACATGAGAGAAACGCACAGTTATTAGCAGAAGCGGATGGTTTTGATGCAGAAACTCACAGTTTTGGGTCTGTTTATTTTCGCTCCTGGTCCCATGCTGCCGCCGCTGTGTCTGAGAAACCGGAAGCCGGCGCCTGAGGATAAAACAGAATAAAAGTCCACGAATTCAGACAAAAATGTAAAGGGCATAATTAATTTAAATAAAGATTACAGAATGTAAGTATAAACGGTTATGAGTCATTACAGACTGAGTTTTTACTAAAATAATTACTACAACAGAATCAGCAAGTGGGAGAAAAATACATTTAGTCATTTAGCAGACGCTTTTATCCAAATGAGGACAATTAAAATAATTACAAATATTTTATTTATAGTCTATAGGTAGTGAAGTTCTGTTAAACATAATAGTTCTATGGAATCAGATCTGTTCGTTCTCAGGATTGTTCTGCACTGAGTAGCGCCGCCTGCTGTTCGCGCACAGACACTGACACATTATTATCTTTATTATATTATAATCAAAACTGCGAGCGCGAGGTGAAAACTGCCCATATTTTGTCACTAAAACGTTCATCTTAAGGGATAGTTCAGCCAAAAATGAAAATGTGATGTTTATCTGCTTACCCCCAGGGCATTCAAGATGCAGGTGACTTTGTTTCTTCAGTAGAAGACAAACGGAGATTTTTAACTCAACCCGTTGCAGTTTTGAACATCACATTTTCATTTTTGGGTGAACTATCCCTTTAATGTGAAACCGCTGGACGTCAAAGATGAGCTGCGGAAGTGCGTCATGTTTTCTCAAACCCGTCTCTCATTGGGCAGTCAAGTAGATAGTCCCGCCCCAAGCTCACCTCATTGGATGTCAGGCCACTCATACCAACCAATCAGTGAAAGCCTCAGTTGAGCTCTGAAACGCTCTCAAACAGACCAAGCTGAATGTGTGCGAATGTCCACAAGGTGGCGCTCTCCACCGAGAGCTCATGTACAGCACTGTAGAGTCTGACTGAACGGTGAAGCTTCTCTCTTCATGCGGTTCAGATGCAGCTGCAGGTGCTTTACGTTCTCGAGACATTCCTGTGTTCAGTAGATTAAGGGTTTAGTTTATGATGCATTTTTCAAATGTCTATTCATTGGAGTTGTTTTAATATCAAAATATAAAATATATATAACTTTAGTTTCCCACTCTCTTACACTAAACATGCATAAATGAATACATGTAAATAAAAAAGCTTCTTTAGAAATATAATATGCTATTAAAAAAGCACAAATGTACAAGTCATCAGATCTCAGAGCGCCGCTGTGGTTTCACCCTCAACCTCACATTGTACTTCAGGTTTCTATCGTGTTTTGGAAACAGATGCCAGCAGAAAGTGTGAATGGGAAGGAAGGAGATAAAATGTGGTTTGCAGAACAAGATTACTGTGGGCTGTGTTCTCCTGACAGAGCTGCAGAGGAAAGACTGTGAGCTCAAGAGCCTCAGATATGCCGAAGCACAGGCGTTGTCATTTGTTTCTTCACTTCTGAGTTCTTCTTCCAGATCTGATGACCAGCAGGCCGTGTCAGGCCCTCACCGGATCACTGTTGTGTCTGTCCTTCAGTGCGGCTGATATTTGGGGTTATTTTCTGAGTAAAAGAACAGAGAGATCTCTTTTGTTGTTGTTCTGGAAGCAGAAGAGACTCACAGGAGCACTGAGGATCTGTCTGTCTCTGCTCACGCTGACTCTGATTCTCAGGTCCAAACAGCGGGTGTTTCTTCAGATGTTTATCGGCACACTAGATATGGCGCGGGTAGTTTAGAGAAACGGTGGGTGGGTTAAGGGTTTCTTTAGTTGACGGGTAGTGTTCTGGAAACAGACACCAGCAGAGAGTGAGTCAGGTCAAAGTGAGAGCTGCACTGAACAGCTCAAGCTGTCTTCTCTGATTCCGTGTTTGCTTCATGATGTTCGTTTGAAATGAATCAGAAACACACACCTGGTTAGTGAGGCTGACCCAGACCTGTGTGTGATGTGAGTGAATCCGGTCTGAGACGTTTAATAGTTGTGATGGCTTTGATTGGGTTAGAAACGAGAGCAGAACAGATGCAGAGACACTTCAAGGCCAGACGGAAGTTTACACGTGTGTGTGAGTGAGTGAGTGAGTGAGTGTGTGTGAGTGAGTGAGTGTGTGTGTATGAGTGTGTGTGTGAGTGTGAGTTAGTGTGTGTGAGTGAGTGTGTGTGTGAGTGTGTG
>NW_015663712.1:231287-232417 GCF_001515625.1 Sinocyclocheilus rhinocerous
TGTGTGTGTGTGTTCATCATGTGTTCAGATCTTCTGCAGTGTTTCTGACAGAGACTCATGACTGATGTGGTGCTTCATTATCTGTTAAAACTGAACATGGATGTTTCTCATTAGATTAATTAAATGCCTGTCTTATTTCAAATTTCACGCAACTAATGACACTAAAGAGATTTATTAATGCACCCGTATAGACTGTGTGTCTATGAAATACTTTTGTCATCAGTCACCACACATTTACACTGACCACAAATCATATTTGTTTACTAAAGTCATTATTAATTAATAACCCAGCATCATGTAGATCAGCTCATAATAACAACATCAGTGAGACTCCATTGATTGTGTGCTGGAGACTCATCCGTTCATTCGACAGGCTGCTTTACTCAAAGCCATTTCCACCGTGTCCAGATCAATACATCTGATCAGTTTAGATCTGATCGTGTCATGATCGATTAGACTGAAGGACGAAACTTCGCTTTATATATTTTGCTAAATGTGATTTTATTTATTCATCTATTATTTATTTATATGTTAATCAATTTGATCGTTTTAATTAAAATTCTATCAAACATGAAGCACGTGATTAACTGCTGGGTTTCCCTCGTGCACGCGCACGCACACACGCACGCTGCGCGAGACAAACATCGAGAAACTCGGTTAAACTTAAAGTAAAACTCTAAATAATTACAGTCCCGTGGATATAAAATACATAAGATAACTAAACGAAAACTAAGCCTAAACTACAGAAACGCAGAGATTTTCTTCACATCAGCTGCTGAGGAGAGAAACGGTGAGTTTATTCACATTTGAAGCGTGTTTTAGTGCATTATTCCAGTGGTTTTATTGATATTGCAGTGTTTTTCTCTTGTTATTCTGTTGATTGTGTTTGTCTTTATGTCCTTGAGAGTTCTTCACACCTGCAGCTGCAGGTGATTAGAGTTAATCAGTGATGGAAACGAACAGATCTGACTGCTCTGAGTCACTTCTCTGCATTATCAGAGTAACTTAGTCATTCAGCGACATTAAATCAACTGTTAAACTGAGCCACAGCTCTGAGATCAGACACTACCACATCTGCAGTGCAAAGTCCTCAAGAGACACCTGTGTGTGTGTGTGTGAGAGAGAGAGAG
>NW_015663712.1:233661-234362 GCF_001515625.1 Sinocyclocheilus rhinocerous
GTGTGTGAGTGTGAGTGTGAGAGAGTGTGTGTGTGAGTGTGAGAGAGAGAGAGTGTGTGAGTGTGTGAGTGTGTGTGTGTGTGTGAGAGAGAGAGTGTGTGAGTGTCTGTGTGTGTGTGTGTGTTTCAGGTTTTAATTCAGGGTTTTGTCAGTTTCTGGATGAATTCGTGTGCAGTAGGTGTTTATGCTTTGATTCATTCAGATGGTTTATGATGTTCATTTCTGTGCAGCTCCCGCATCATAAATGCGTCCATAGGACAGTTCCTCAGGTCAGTCCCCCACATCAATCTACACTCCACACACCATAATGGTAAAGTAAAAAACAGGTTTTTAACATCTTTGCAAATTTATTAAAAATAAAAAACTTAAATGATTCCATTGCATAAGTATTCATACCTTTATCTGAGACAGTTAAAGTTTAGCTCAGGAGCGTTCATATTGCTTCTAGATGTTACTACACTTTGAGTGAAGTTAATCTGTGGCAAATTAAATTCAATGGCTATGATTTGGAAAGGCGCACACGTCTTAAAGGGGTCCTATTATGCTTTTTCACTTTTTCAACTTTAGTATCATCCGGGTTTAAATCGTACTCAAATTTATTTGATTTTGACGCAATATTTACCCTGAAGCTCGCAGCAGGCGGCTATGGTAAGGGGCATGACATTTCCCGACCAGGCGCCGAGTGCTGCCAATCACAACAC
>NW_015663712.1:234590-235107 GCF_001515625.1 Sinocyclocheilus rhinocerous
TGGTGACCAAGAACCTGATGGTCACTCTAGTTGAGCTCCATGATCATATATGCAGATGGGAGAAATCTAGAGAAGGACAAATATCACTGCAACACTCCACCGATCTGTGCTTTATGGCGGTGTGGCAAGACTCAATCCTCTCTTCAGTGTAGACATGAAAGTACACTTGGAATTTGAAAAAAGGACCTAAAGGACCCTCAGACTGTGAGAAACAAGAGTCTCTGGTCTGATGAACCTCAATTCTGAGCATCATGTCTGAAGGAAAGCAGCACTGCTCTTCACCTGCAGAGTACATCCCAAAGTGTGCTGGTAGCAGCCTCATGCTGTGGAGCTGTTTTTCAGCGGCAGGGACTGAGGGACTCGTCAGAGTAGAAGAAAAGCTCAATGCACTAAAATATTGAGATAGCTTTAGTGAAAACCCAGTCCAGAGCATTCAGAACCTCAGACTGGGCAGAAGGTTCAGCTTCCAACAGGACAATGACTCTAAGCACACAGCAAGAGTGGCTTATAGACAACT
>NW_015663712.1:235709-237863 GCF_001515625.1 Sinocyclocheilus rhinocerous
AAATAATTCTGGAGAAACTTGAAAATGTGCATTTGCTCCCATCCAACCTGACAGAGCTTGAGAGGTGAAGAGGTGAGGAGAAGAATGGTGGATAATTGCCAAATGCTGATGAGCAAAGCTTGTCGCATCATACTCAAAAATACTTGAGGCTGTAAAGGTGCTTCAGCTAAATATTTAGTTAAGGGTATGAATACTTATGCAATGTACTTATTTCAGTTTTTGTACTTTTAATAAATTTACGAATTCTGTTTTTGCTTTGCCATGATGGTGTATGGAGTGTAGATTGATGTGGAAAAAAGTCATTTAAAGCAGTTTAACATAAGCCTGCAACAACAAAATGTGGAAAAAAATGAATACTTCTGCAAGGCACTGTACATTCATATAGTTATATATTATGAAATAATTTGGGCAAATTCCGTGTTTAAATAAAAGCAGAGCTACTGCTGTCAGCTCAGACCCACAGATCTGTCTTCACTCGGATCATGCGAGTCTGAAACCCCCGCCACATTTTACACTAAGCATCTTCCAGTTTGCTGTATTTGGGATTATTGTCCTTGACTAATATTTTATTTAGTCAGTGTCAGTCCCTGAATTTATTTGTTTATGTATATGCTGTTTAAATATGTAATGTTTATTCATGTATTATACTTCAATGGAAATTAAATTCATCACCATTGAGGCAAAAGAAGTTTGAAGAAGATCAACTGAGATGCGTGGCTGTTAAATACTAGCTCTGTTGACAGAATTGGTTGCAAACTAACTAGTAGTTCTAGTTCCTGATCCTCTGATAGTCAGAGCGGTTAGTGTGACGCTGTACGAGTTATGCATCTGTTTCTAGTTACTAATGGTTAGCATTAGAGTGGAGTGGAAATTGTTGATGAAGGTGACACAAGTCCATCTCTCTATCATCAGTCATTCACCTCACTAGTTATCATGATGTTTTACTTTATAAGTGACCACATTTGACCCTCACAAGTACAGCTAAACAGCAGTGTGTCCTCCTTAGGAGTGTGTGTGTGAGTGTGTGTGTGTGCGAGTGTGTGTGTGTTAGTTTGTGTGTGTGTTAGTGTTTGAGTGTGAGAGTGTGTAAGTGAGTGTGTGAGAGTGTGTGTGTGAGGGAGTGAGTGAGTGTGTGTATGTCTGTAAGTTCTTTATCAGTTATTGGGAAATCTAATGGGTTTTGGTTATCTTTGATTGCTAATTCTAGTTTTTCCAGTTGGTTGATTGTTTGATTTTGCTTACAGTTTGTGTCTGTTTGTACTTTATTAAACAATGTTTGGAAATGACTTTCCCATATTTCTCCATTTTGTATTGCCAATTCTTCATGATCAGTTTTTTTCAGATTGTTCCAATTTTCCCAAAATTGGTTTGTGTTCACTGACTTCTCAATTATTGTCAGTTGTTTTTGGGTGTATTGTGCTTTTTTGGTTCTGAGTGTATGTTTGTATGTATCTGCGTGTGTGTGAGTGTGTGTGTGTGTCTGTGTGAGTGTGTCTGTCTGTCTGTGTGTCTGTGTCTGTGTGTGTCTGTCTGTCTGTCTGTGTCTGTGTGTGTCTGTCTGTCTGTCTGTGTCTGTGTCTGTGTGTGTGTGTGTGTGTGTGCAGGTCAGAAGCTGCTGGATTCTCTGGCGGAAACGTGGGACTTCTTCTTCTGTGATGTTCTGTCTATGCTGCAGGCCATCTTCTACCCCGTCCAGGTACTTCACCAAACACTCTAATACTCTTATTTTGCTGATAGAGCAGATTTATTTGCTCTGAACTAGCGAGAGTGTGTAAAGGATGAACTGGTGGTGTATTTGAGACTCTGTGTGTGTGTTCAGGGGAAGGAGCCGTCTGTCCGTCAGCTGACTCTGCTGCACTTCAGGAACATCATCACTCTCAACATAAAGCTGGACGAAGCTCTGACTCGACCGTGGGCCTGTGTGCCGCCCTCCATCATTCAGATGCTGCTCATCCTGCAGGTGTGTGAGTGAGTGAGTGTGTGTGTGTGTGAGAGTGTGTGTGTGTGTGTGAGAGTGTGAGTGTGAGTGAGTGTGTGTGTGAGAGTGTGAGTGTGTGTGAGAGTGAGTGTGTGTGTGTGAGTGTGTGTGTGAGTGTGTGTGAGAGTGAGTGTGTGTGTGTGAGTGTGTGTGTGAGTGTGTGTGAGAGTGAGTGT
>NW_015663712.1:238400-252613 GCF_001515625.1 Sinocyclocheilus rhinocerous
GACCGGCTTTACTGACGAGATGCGCATGACAATCGCATGCGATTAATTGCACAGCCCTAGTGTGTGAGTGTGTGTGAGAGAGTGTGTGTGTGTGTGTTTGTGTGTGAGTGTGTGTGAGAGTGAGTGTGTGTGTGTTTGTGAGAGTGTGTGTGTGTGTGCTACAGAACAGATGCAGCCGTTTCCCAGCAACCCTTCAGACGCTCGTGTAAACAAACATCAGAAACTTTCATAACGCTCTAGATTTCCTGAGTCGACGCAGAGCTGAAACTGTCAGCTTCCCCGTGAGTTTCCAGTGGGTTTCTGTGTGTAACGCATCTTAAACTTACACGACGGAGTCACACAAGACAAATGCGTGTGTGTTTTGGTGTACACGTATGTGAACTGAATTTTATTTCCAAGCAAACGTGTCGTATTGTGAGTGTTTGTGAGACATGTGTATATTTGTGGTTTTCTGTGCTTGCATCATCTCTGACCTTCAGACTGTGAGTGAAATCTATCTACACCCTACTGATTCTTCAGGTGTGTGTGTGTGTGTGTGTGTGTGGTTTTATTTCCTGTGTGTCTCTGCATGCTGCATTTTAAAGGGCTCATCATAGTTTTGTTTTATTGTTTAGTTTTCCATCTCTGTCACAGTGATCTGTCAGATGTGATTGCTGCTGATATTTGATCATAAATCACAGCTGCTTGCAGGGTTTCTGCTGCTCTTAAAGTCTGAATTTGCCCTTTTACAAATTTAGGCCATTAAAGGTGCAGTATGTAATATTGCCAGCTAGCGGTTGACATGGGTCCCGCAAAAACCCGGAGCGCACATTTCAGAGTAGAATTACTGGCTATAGCATTATTTTTCAGAGAAACAGCTATGTAAACAAAACATGTTTCCTTAATATCTAGTTACTAATATCTAGTAAACATATTATGTTACTTTTTGGCTTTAGAAGGGTCCAAAAATTACATACAGCACCTTTAAGGTCTTAAATCAGAGCAGAAAGTCTTAAATTCATAAAATCATAACATTAAATGTTGCATGCACTGCAAAAATGTCTTGCTTTCCAGTGCAAATATCTAAACATCATTAAATCAAGAAACATTTAAGCAAAATGAAGATGGTTGAAGTCTTGTTTTCTGAGAAATTGAACAAAATTAAGTGAGTTTATGCTTAAAACAACAACAAATATCTGTCAATGTTTTGTGTTTAAGTAGATTTTTCTGGCCTTATTGGCAGATATTTGTATGTCTCACGTCATTTTGCTTCTCAGTGTATTTAGATTTTTTGAATCTTTAGACATTTGCACCAGAAAACAAGACAAATTTACTGAGGAAGAGCATCTTTTTTGTAGTGTGATCAGAACATACAGTCAAAGTTATTTCCATATTACAGTTGAGCTATTTTCTTGTTTTTGTAAAATGAATTAGAAAGAAATGGAGATCGTATTTTCAAAGTTTGAAGTGTTGATTAATCAGTGCAAATTAGCGTTAGCGTGCAATTTTGCGTGTGATTTACTGAAAATGCGCACATTAAAGAACACAGACGCAGCAGATCATTTCTATAATAACCAGCGCAATCTACCAAGAGCAGCGCAAATTATCGCCTGCTTTAAGACATGCTTGTTTTGGGTGTTAAATAATGGCGCAAATACCAGTAATTTGACGAGTGCATACGATAGTAAATGATATTATGGAGGATTCGCCGTGTGATTGCTAATGATGCAGTGGTGTGAGCGGAGGCTGGTGTTGATGTGATGTGTCGCAGGGGGTTCACGAGTCTAAAGGTGTGAGCAGTGATTACCTGAAGCTGGAGTGTCTGGTGCAGAAGGTGGTGTCTCCGTATCTGGGGACTCGCGGCCTGTTCTCCGGCGACGGCTCGGTGGCGCAGAGCTCGTGTGTTCTGGCTGAGCAGCGTCACAGTAAAGCTCACGCAGCGGTCGCAGCACATTCTCCTGACCCATTCTTCGTTTGTTGTTCTCAGAGAAGCGGCTCCTGCGCCGATGGCCGCGCTCCAGCGACTCGCCCGCTAAGAACCCCGTGGTGCGCTCCAAGAGCTACAACATGCCCATGCTGACGCCGGTGGCCGAGTACGACCCCGAGAGCAGCGCCGGCGCCGGGGCCAGACGCCACTCCGTGTGTCAGATGACCTCCTGCGCAGAAGAGCCAGACGTCTGCGAGGGTCCGTCTCCTCCCATCGTGGACCAGATCCTGGAGTCTCTGGACTCCGACACCGAGGGAATATTCATCGACTTCCGCCGGCAGCGTTCCAGCTCGTCTGACTTCAGCCGGGAGAGCGAGAGCGCGGCGTGACCTTTGACCTGACGACAGGCCGCTGAAGACGCACCTGCAGAGTTTGTTTCTCGATCGTGAGTGTTCAGAATAGAAGAATAACATACTACTCTACCGTACTAGTGTTGCAGTGTGAAATGTGTAACTGCACCGATGGACAGTAATCATGACGGAGCGCTTTTACATTTATGTGAAGTTGTTTTGTGCAGAATTGGATTACATTTACATTTAGTCATTTAGCAGATGCTTTTGTCCAAATGAGGACAATAGAAGCAATCAAAACCAACATAAGTCTCAGTTAGCCTAGGGTTAATTGTGCAAAGCAACTGTCTTGTGTTTTTTTAAGATGACAAAGGACTCCAAAGTTCACTCTTCACCGATGCACATCTAATGGACAAAATCCATGAATCATTTTAACTATTTAAAAAGTTCATTATCAACGCAAATTAATCATCATAAATAATTTCATCAAATAATCTTGTTTTTCCATGAAGTATTGCTTTAGAAAAGACAGAAAAAAGTCAGTAGCAAAATGAAAACAAAGCACATAAGAAGCAGTAACGAGCACGAGAGAGCAGAGTATGTTATTAAAGCTGCTGAAGTTATTCAGACAAGAGCAGTGATTTATCCTCTTCTTGTCAAATGACTGATTGATTAATAATAATGTAACATACAGTAAGATCTAATAATGCACAGATGTAATGAGATCCATCCTATGTGTTTTCTGGTCTGTTAACATCTGGCGCAGAAGTACACGAGGCTAGTGAGAGACTAGCAGAGATTTCACTCGAAGTGTTTTGCCATCAGTGTGCTAGTTCTTCATTCAGAACACATGATTTTTGTTTCATAAATACTTCATCTTGTGTTTTGTTGTTTTTAATGAAAGACTCATGGAAGAAGGTACAAATGTCTTTACAAAGACAGTAAAAATACTAATTGGAGACTTTTTAGGAGAAACCATTGGAGCTGAAATCATTAGTCTGTGAATAAAACTAATTGTTATTCGCAGCATGATTTTTTTTCATTATCATGTGTTGAATAATGACTCTTCCTTCACAGATTTTACTAACCAGATTACTATTTTTATTGTAATTCTGATTTTAAGTCAAATGATATTTTACTGGTGATTAAATAAGTTTGTCCTTATTTAGTACGACATTTTCAGGTGATGTGTGAAGTTGTGGGTCCCTCTTTGTTTTAGATTGAGTGTTTAAGATCTGCTTGAACTGAGACGGTCCTTCAGAAGAGATTCTGCTCAGGTCAGTCCAGCCTCGACAAACACAGCTGATAATGCTTGATCTAAAACACCTAGTTCCTCATTATACATGCAGTTTTATGAGCCATCACGCACAGCAGGACTACTTCAGTAAAATGGGGAGAAAAAAAAAAAGTCAACAAATTATTTGGCATTTGTAGTTTTAGTGCACCACCCGTTCATCCGGATCACAGCACATACCTGGTTAGTTCATAGGTTAGTTAGCAGATGGTTGATGCACCTGATCAGCTCAAGAAGTTTGAGCGCTGCAAACACTTTTCATGAGAGATTTATTTTGTACAGCGTGTTGAAATATAAGTTTCACCAGCACAAGATTCTCGTGAAGCTGGCTGTACCTTCATCTGAGAAGAGAAACGTCTGAATAATATACAGAAACTAGAAACACAAGATTCTCTGAAAAGCGAACGAGACGTTCAGTTTCTCCATTTCTCTTTTTCTTTAAATAGTGTTTCTTTGTAACAGAACATTTTCCCTCCATGAACAGAAATATGAATCTATATGAATCAAACTTAAAACAGCATCACAACAACAAAAAAAGTAACTCTGTCAGTCCCCTTTACAAAGCAGAGTTCAGGGAGTCGAATACATTCATCTCCAGCAAAAAAAACAAACAGACAAAGGAAAAAGAAAAACACTTTGGTCGTTACATCACGTACAAAACACCAAGACTGAACCACTGACAGACTGAAACATGACTGAAACATGTAACATTTTCTGCTTTAAAGTGCACATTTTGAGGCTTTGCTAACTGACACACACACACACACACACACACACACGTGTTTACAGACCGACGGAGTGTGTGTGGGTCACAGACGACACATGAAGCGGCTGAATCAGTGTGAGATCAGACGTATTAATGTTCATCTGAACTCACTGACACGTGTTGCTGAGAATGAAAACAAAGCTGAAAAACTGCAGATCAACTGATGAAACTCACACGCGTGTAAAAACGGCAGTTTCAGTTGTGTGTGTGTGTGTGTGTGTGTCAGTTTCATCCGTTCCACAATGATCATCGCGTCATGATGGGGCTTTTCTGTTGGTTTCAGTAACTCGCAGATCAGACTGCGCTGGATTATCTTTCCTATGAGAACATCACATCAGGAGCTAAAATAATACTTAAAACAATTGTAACAGCTAAAACAAATACTTCAGAATAAAAAAAAACACTGAAAGGGTAAAATAAATAGCTGAATTGCACAAGCACTCTATGACCGAACAACAGGTCAAGAGTTCATTGTCAGGAAGCCGTCGAGGGGAAACAGCGCCACCGTGTGTTTGAGACGCGCATCGCCTCGGGAAGCTGAAATCACTGCAGATTCACCGTCATGATTTGATCTTCCACAGCTGTGAAGCAAACACACAAACTGTGAACACAGCGCCAACAGTATAAGAGACTCACAGACATCGACCCACAGCGAGCATCTGACCTTCAGGTTGAAGCCCAGCAGGTCGCTGATGACCCCCGACACGGCCGACAGAATCACCACCTGAGTGATGTTATACAGCAGAGGATTCATGGTCAGACCGTACAGACGGAACGGAGCGTCCAACTCCTGCGGGACAGAGACACGTCAGCGCTCCGATACGATCACAGCGTCAGTCGTGTGTGAGTTTGTGTGAGAGAGAGTGTGTGTGTGTGTGTGTGTGAGAGCGTGTGAGTGTGTGTGAGAGAGTGTGTGTGTGTGTGTGTGAGAGCGCAAACGGAGTCAAACCCAGCGTCACAGACACCAGATTCCCCAAGATCTGATAGCCGATGCCTGGAGTGTAGAGATTGACCTGCGGGCGAGAGGAGGACGAGATCAGGGCTTCAGGTAATCATGATTTAGCACACGCTTCTATCCAGAGACGTTCAATGCATTTCTATCAGTTCACTGCCTTCCTTCCTCTGCTTCACACTCACCCTGTTCATTATCATGCCGCTGATTTCCAGCACAGACATGTCTGCTTTCTTGCATTCGTTTCCTTCCCACACGATGGCGCTGACGCGCTCCAGGCCCGGATTAGAGCTGTGGAGCCACGGCACGTGACCCTTCACCAGCAGCAGAGCAACACACACACACACACACACACACATCATTTACACGCTTACTGCAACAAAACACCAGGGGCCAGTTGTTCAAAAAGTTTAATCTGGGTCAGAATGATCTGGATTTGGAAATCTCATGTTTTGCTATCCAGGATCAGGTAACCCATCTTACTTTAGTGCCGGTTTTTCAAAGCAAAATTGGATTGGATCACCCTGATCCAGATACACACTTTTTCAGATTTCCAAATCTGGATTACTAGTGCTCTACGGAGCCCCTAAAGGGACAAGCTGATGGGAAAAAAAAGAGATGGGGGGGGGGAAACCACTAACTACTTCTGACTGGTCCATCTCTGATGGTTGTGCCAATGTAGTTTACAATCAGTGATAAAAAAAAAAACTTTTAATGGAATATTTTAGTTTGATATTGACAGCTATTTGGGGATTTAAGGGATATTACACTTTACAAATGTTGTACTTTTTGGATCAGTTTTATTACATTTTTGTTCCTGAAATCCACCCTTCTGCTGGGATCAGAATAACCCCGGTTTTTTTTTGGATCAAAAGTATCCCAATCTTACTAAAACGCTTTGAACAACACAAATTGAGGATTTAATCCAGATCAAAACAAAGATTGGATTTTGTGATCTAATCTGAATCAGAATTTTTTTTTCCTCTTAAACAACCCATTTTCAAGATTTGATACAATCCAATGGACAAAATCCGATCAGATCACTATTGAACAACTGGCCCCAGCTCCACAAATCTGAACCAATGAGGCAGCAGCTGTGGATCTGCGACGCACCTGATGAAACGGGTCGTCTCTGAACTCTTTCTTAGACGCAGAACAGGCTGCGGATCCGTCGGCGTCTGTTTCGCTGCTGCAGGAGGAGCGGCACTCGGCGCAGTGCAGGAAGTCCTCCCACAGAACATCCTCCGTCTCAGACTCGTGCCGCGCGCTCTCAGAGTCCTGCGTCCGCGAGCTGGAGCACCGCGAGCTGCAGCTGGTGCCCGACTTCAGCGTCTCCTGCTGAGACCAAACCACACATGAAGCAGCCTGTGTTTGTGCTCCTACAGAAGTACTGATTGTGTGTGTGTGTGTGTGTTCTACCTCAGCAGTGTAATGCTTCTTGTAGTGGTGTGCTTTTCTGTTGCGCAGCGTGCAGTCGCTGTTCTTGCGCTCCACTCCTCTGCGGAGGGCGCTGTAGTTCTCTGGGTCTTCTTCACTGGACGCTTCACCCGACATGTTCTCCACCCCACGAGGAACCGCAGCCTCAGACAGACACTGACACGCACAAAACACATGTCAGTCACGCCTACACGTGTCTGTGTGTGTGTGAGTGTGTATTCTGCAGCTCTGATTCTATTGGACTTGAGTGCTGCCTTTGATACAATAGATCATGGGATTCTCCTAAAGCATTTATCACTTTTAGTTGGGATCCGTGGGACGGTTTTAAAGTGGTTCAAGTCTTCTCTTGCGAACAAAGTATTCTCTGTGAAGTATGGTGACTGTTTCATCTACAGCCTCTATTACCTGTGGGGTTCCTCAGGGTTCTGTTATTGGCCCTGTACTGTTTTCCTTGTACATGCTGCCTCTAGGCTCGATTTTTAATAAATACGGTATGTCTTACCATTTGTATGCCGATGATACACAACTTTATCTCCCTTTGAAACATGGAGAGAATTGTGGTTCAAATTTCCTTTTGGCATGTCTGGAAGAGGTGAAGAGCTGGATGGCTCACAATTTGGTTCAGTTAAACCAAATTAAAACGGATATTATGATTTTTGGCCCCACTAGAGGATGCCCAGACATAGCCACTTATTTAGGTCCTTGGTCAGCCTACTGTCATGACCAAATAAGGAATTTAGGAGTTGTGTTCGATCCAGATTTGAAATTCGACAAGCAGGTTAATGCTGTGGTTAAGAGTTGTATTTCCCAGATTAGGTCTCTTGCTCAATTAAAACCTATTTTGTCAATGAAAGATTTAGAAAGGGTTATTAAAGGGTTACTCCACCCCAAAATGAAAATTTTGTCATTAATCACTTACCCCCATGTCGTTCCAAACCCGTAAAAGCTTGTTCGTCTTCGGAACACAATTTAAGATATTTTGGATGAAAACCGGTGAGAGTGCGTGCGTGTGTGAGAGTGCGTGTGTGTGTGTGAGAGAGTGTGTGTGTGTGAGTGTGTGTACCTTGCCCGTGGGCGGCAGGATCAGTCTGTTGTGCTGGAGGCTCCAGTGCGTCTCGGAGCGCAGCAGGTCGCAGTGAGGCTCATGCAGCTGTAAACCCTCCTCGCTGCTTTTGCTGGTGATGCCCCCATGTCGTTCCAAACCCGTAAAAGCTTGTTCGTCTTCGGAACACAATTTAAGATATTTTGGATGAAAACCGGGAGGCTTGTGACTGTCCCATTGACTGCCAAGTAACTTACACTGTCAAGGCCCAGAAAAGTATGAAAGACATCGTCAAAGTAGTCCATCTGCCATCAGTGGTTCAATCTGAATTTCATGAAGCGACGAGAATACTTTTTGTACACGAAGAAAACAAAAATAACGTGAGAGTGTGTGTGAGAGTGCGTGCGTGTGTGAGAGTGCGTGTGTGTGTGTGAGAGAGTGTGTGTGTGTGAGTGTGTGTACCTTGCCCGTGGGCGGCAGGATCAGTCTGTTGTGCTGGAGGCTCCAGTGCGTCTCGGAGCGCAGCAGGTCGCAGTGAGGCTCATGCAGCTGTAAACCCTCCTCGCTGCTTTTGCTGGTGATGCGTCCGTCCAGAGACACGTATCCATTGTCCGTCTCTGTAGACTTATCGATGGACAGCTTGGACTTTTTAGACCTGATGGGACAGCAAGGAAAAGAGCAGGTTCTACTAAAGGCTGTGCGTTTGATCAAGCGATGTGTGGAAGCGCAGCTCTAGTCCTCTACAGCAAACGCTGATGGGAGCTTGTGAATCAGTAGAAAGAGAACCGGTTTCTGGAGACAGTCACAACTGTGCTTCTGGGGGAAAAACAATTGAAACGGAGCAAATGGAATAAAATGGCTACAAAATCCCTTTATCTAGTGAGGAACCTCAAAGAGAGACTTAAAACTGCACTGCAGCGCGATGACGTGATTTCAGGAAAAGAGATGTTGTAGCCAAGAAGATTGTAAGAGGAGATGAGAGAAAGAGAAATACACACCCCTCTTTAAAGATACCATGCCAGAAATCTTTGAAGAAAGCCACGAGGCTGCGTGAGCCGGCAGACAGCGAGCCCTGCGGCGCCCCCTCCTGTGTGTTATCAGTAGTGCTAGAGCCGTCGCCTTCTCTATGAATGTCCAAATGAGCCGCTTTCCTCAACTTCCTTTAGCGAGAGACAGCAAAGTGCAGAAAACTTAGAAATCTTAAAACAGAGCGAACTTTGATTCCCAAAGTCAAGAGAAGCGAAAGGCCTGAAAGAGACGCAGACTCAGCGGAGATGATTCAACCGAACTCTAAAATGATTCATTTACATTGGAGCTTGTTAATCAAAATCCTTTGGATTTTAGATCCTTTAGAAAATGCATTTCTATTCATGCTTCTGGAATATGACTGATCATTTGTGCTTGTAATGACATTTCTTTTTATGATGCTGACAATCGCCTAATAATGAAGACATTAGTGTCTGTCACAAGTGTGAATTTGATTTGGATCCATAAATCAAGAGAAAGCTTTTCATGAATTCAGCAGAATCATCTCGACGTGCTGACGCTTCCCCCGATTTCATCTGTAGTGTGTCGCTGTCAGTGAGACGGCTGAACTTCAGAAGAAACCAGTCACACAGAAGAGCAGAGTCTGACCTGCGGCGTTTCCCGCTGCCGCCGCCGCTGGCTTTAGGAGTGTGTGTGGAGACGATCTGGCAGTGAACGGTTCCTAACAGCAGCATCAGCCAGATGGCTCCAAACACCTCGGTGACGGGGACGCTGTGAGGACTGGAGATGCTGAAAAACAACACGGCCGCCAGCACTGCAACACAAAACACACACCGATGACATGAGGATCACTTCTCCACTCATGAGTGACAGGAAAAAACACACATAATCCAGTGCAGCTAATCCTAGAAATGTCCATCGTTAGGACAGTAAAATAAACTCAGCTGTTAAAAGGCAGGAGAAAATGATTGAAGAAGCCAAAGACTGCATGTTCAATCAAACTCTGTAAGTTAAATTAAACTTCAAATTAAAGCTTCACTTTCAGCCATGACGAACATGGATTATTTTAAGGAGAGATTTGTTACACAATTATTACACACACTCACTGTTCTTTTTAGTAACCTGTAAAAACAAAAGCATCTGAACTCCACCCAGATCTATTTGCACACGTCTCTGACAAGAAAAACAACTACAGTGACCTCAATGAACAACCTAAAAGCAATCATACGCGTCATTCAGTCAAACTGAAGGAGCGACTCGCGGTTGGACGTGTAGATGTGAATCACTATCAGGGCATCACAAACACACCGGACCAAAACCATACTCCAATCACAGTAAGGACAGACAGTATATAACAATAATTCTGTCTGACATTTGTCTGCTGAAAAACAAGCGATTGTGTGTGAATAAACGCTCACCCTGCAGCAGGTAGAGAGACAGCAGCAGGTAGAAGACGGCTCTCGACGTCACCTGAATCCACCAGCGGAAGAAAAATGGGAAGAAAACCACTCTGACGATGCCCTTCCGGGTCAGAGAGGTCCACGGGCTCTCGGGCTTCGCTTTAGCAAACGCAGAGCCTGACGAATAAAACAGAAGACGAGTTACGAGCCGCGACTGACCTGTGAAACAGACCTGAACGTGACGTGAACAGACACCAAAAACATCAAATACAGGTATACCTCTGACCAGATCCACATCAATCAGGTCCGGCTTCACGTGACCGGTCTTCTTCGGTTTGTTCCGCAGACCCTGCAGACAGACAGACACTCATCAGACAGACAGAAACTCATCAGACAGACAGACAGACGCTCATCAGACAGACAGAAACTCATCAGACAGACAGACAGACGCTCATCCGACAGACAGACACTCATCAGACAGACAGAAAGACGCTCGCTCGACAGACAGACGCTCATCAGACAGAGACACTCATCAGACAGACAGACACTCATCAGACAGACAGACGCTCATCAGACAGACAGACAGACACTCATCAGACAGACAGACAGACACTCATCAGACAGACAGACACTCATCAGACAGACAGACGCTCAACAGACAGACAGACGCTCATCAGACAGACAGACAGACGCTCATCAGACAGACAGACAGACGCTCAACAGACAGACAGACGCTCATCAGACAGACAGACAGACAGGATGACTGACAGGTGCATTTCCATTACAGACTTGCACAAAACTTTTGCGATATTTTATAAATGTAAATCAAAAACTACTGCGAAATGATGGCGTTTCCATTTACCGATGTTATGTGACTAAAACGTCATTTTTTCCTCTCGCCACAAGTCATGGCAACGGATGTTGGTAGATTCACGTAAATTGCAGCCACCGCACTAGCCATTATTTTTAATCAAAGGAGACAGCCGCTTATGAGACGCTTCTGAAACGTGGTGTGGCGCAGCTGGTATAAAAACAAGCATTGAATAGAGTGGCCGTAATGCACATGTACAGTGTAGATAAGGGCTTATCCAAGCATTAATGGCAAGAAAAGCCCTTTATACTTGAGAGCGGCCTTGTATGAAGTGTTTCTTGGAGGTTATAGTACATTAAAGAATGACGTGACCCGTTTCCATTGCAGTTTTGCGATATATTCCTTTTTCGAATTTCCTGAAAAACCACATCATGCGAGCTTAAAAACTTTTTTGCGACATATGGGAGGTTTTGTGAAATTGACGTGTTTCCATTAGGCGTATTTTTCTATTCACAATTTCAAATGGCACAATTTGAAGGGTAATGGAAACGCAGCTAGTGTCTTCTGCCACAGCAGATCATTCATTCATACTGATGGGGGAAACCATGCATCTCAGCACACACACTTCTCATCATATCAGTTTAATTAAAAAAGATTAACAAGATAAATTAGTGAGTTCATGACCATAGTGCAATAAAGACTTTCGGCAGGATCTGAAGCTGCTCTTTCAGTCACACTCACGACAGATGATTAGGGATTTACAACTCGAGTTTATTCATATGAAGACCTCCAAACATCAGTTCACACACAAACACAAGCTTACACCTCTCATGGTGTTTGTGATGCTGTCTATTAAGGGTGCAGTGCTGCGTTTCATGCCCTCATTAGTGTCCTGTTGCACTGGTGCTCGTGTAACCAGAGAGCCGTGTAACGTGGCCCGTCTTCTGCTAATAACCAGCAGATATTCACACAGACAGCAGTGATCTCAAGATCAGAACCAGCTGCAAACAACACAAACACACAGACGTGTTTCCTGTCCATCCCTGCTAACTTCCTGCGGCTGTTTTCATGGTAAAGCACAGGTTAAAGCCGTGTTGTTGGCGGACGACGCTTCAAGTGACCCAACTCTCTTCTCTTAATTCCAATCTTTAACTATTCTATCAAATTAAAGGCAGAAACACCAAAAATATTACCTATAAAATATTACTTTAAAACGATTCAGGCCTGACATTATTAAAAATCTTTTCAATTTCCTCAAATAATTAAAAGCAGCGCAGTCAACAAATCATGATTTAGAAACAAGTTGAATACGAACCGCACGCTCACATACGCCGCTGATGGCATTTCAGCAATAATATTTTCCCTGTCAGACTCTGAGAAATAATAACTCTACAGTCAGTCCTGACATGAGAGAAAAATATTATGAAATGAATCGTTCAGATTCTATGCTGATTGGATGAGCTGCATTCAAACCATCGATAAATGCACAACCTGTGACACACATCCTCTGTTATTGTTTTTACTCAGAATATTACAGATGACTTTAACACTTCTAGTTACAGGATTTAGCCGCAGTTTTTGTGGATTCAGGCCGCTGGTAAAATGACTGTAAAACGGATCGACTGATCAGGATTTGTGCCGAATCAGAGAGCTTTATTCCTCGCTGCAGCTCATTCAGAGTATCTGGGCAGAATGAAGCTTGACTCAGACTTTCTGTTGTCTTTATTTTCGTCTGTCTAGCCCTCGTTACGCAAGACATTCAGCCAAACATGAGTCACAGCGCAACCAGTCAAAGCAACACAAACAAACTCAATGCAGATTCACTCTCGAGCTGCTGCCATATTCCGGCCAATGAGAGCCGATCCTGACTCTATTAGCCTCTATTACATCATCATCATCATCAGACGCGTGTGTGAGGAGTTTCAGACGTTCAGCTGAATCTCAGTAGATTACAGTAAACCCTGGTGTTACTGATGTGATCTTGTCGGAGTCTGAACATGCTCTCACACAAATACAGGCGTCCAGTCGTGTTAAAAAAAAACCACACGCAGCGCCACCTACAGGCTGAGAGCGGCGCCGTACTCACCCGTCTGATAAACTGCTTCAAGTGAAGGGAGACAGAGACACGTTTAAAGGAAGAATGAGCGAATAACACACACATTAACAGACACACACACACGCTCTTGCAGAGGCAGAATGAACAGGTGAAAGTCTAATCAAGAGTCGCTGACACGTTACCTTGATCTCTCGCTGTTCCACTGATTTCTCCCATATCTGCTGGTCATACGCACCGATCTGACAGACGAGACACAGACACAGACAGGTAGGTTATACATCCAAATCAGTCAGAAATCATCCAAACAGTCAGTCGCCTGTGTTTAAACAGACTCTCTCATTGAGCGTCACTCAATCTCCTGAGACTGGAGAATCGCACTGATCTGTCACCTGTCAGTCCAAACACACCCAGAGCTCGTTATGCGTGTTCATTATGTGATGGGACACGTTTAAAGAGGCGGCGGTAATGAATGTTTTCTGGGTTGGAGCGCCGGAGCAGGATGGAGGTCTTGCGGATCGAGTTTCTGGAGATCTGTGGAAACACGAGCGTGAATGGATGCGATGCGCAGCTCTGATTGGTCTGATTGTTGCCGGGGGCAATAAGTACCGCGACTCGGTGTCGTGTGCACGCTGGAGGTGAAGACGGCGACGCTGGACTGAAGTCACACGGTGGAAAACACTCAATAATTCACGAGTTCAGTCTCATTAAACCTACAGCGAGCGCACAAACCTGCAGGAGAACAACCTGCGAGTGTTGCTCTGACTAAGCATCATCTGTTTTGTTGTGATGTCGTCGATTCAGGAAACAGTCACAGGATTCGTCCATAACTTCAGTGAACCCAACTCTAATAAACCCTTCAGCTTCAGTTTGTCAGAGACATCAGAACTCCATCCTCTATCAGTCCAGAACGTCGTCATCATCATCATCAGTGTCACACACAGACAAACAGAAGCTCAGACACATGAAGTCAATGTGAGGAAACATCAAAAGCTCTCCGATCGCTCACCTTCTTCTGGTACCAGAGCACAGCATCACGCACCTTCGACGCCATTTACATGTCAGGAGTCACACGCTGGAGCATTTTAAGCTGTGAGAGAGAGACGGGAGGAGATCAGACGGAGCTCTGCGGTCTGACGCACTTAAGCTCTTCTTACCTGCAGCACAGGTGTGTCCAACACACACACACACACACACTCACACACTCTCTCTCTC
>NW_015663712.1:252948-262948 GCF_001515625.1 Sinocyclocheilus rhinocerous
TGTGTGTGTGTGTGTGTGTGTGTGTGAGAGAGAGAGAGTGTATGTGTGTAATTTCTTACATGTTGAACTGTTGTGCAAAGTGTTTTTTTGTTTTGTTTCTCACACACACACACACACACACACACTCTCTCTCACACACACACACACACAGAAGTGCAGTCACACACATAGTTGGCATGATTGTTCTGCACACAATATTGTCATAGAGATCAACACTAACAACAAACAATGAGAGAGGAGGAAAAACTACACAGTTACATGTTTTATCTGAAGTGAATGAAATGGCTGGAAACACTGCACAACTTCACAACTCCCCTGATTTACAGTCTGCAGAAGCGGACGCTAGTTGCTGAAAGTCAGAGCCAGAGATTGGAGTTGACAGATTTCATAAATTAGTGTCTGATGGTCACAGACTTTTCAGCTTCAGACTCTCGATTTAATCCAGTCAGAGGAGATCTTAGAACACGTTGTTTTATTTGTCACGTGTCTCCTAGTAGTTTAGTGTTTCTCCTCTGTGACCGTTTACAAAGTCGGTAAGTTTATCATGCCTAGTGTTTTAAGATCTGTTGAGATTTTAAAAGTCGTGTAGTTTATTCCAGCCTTTAACATGTCATCAGTTCATACAAACACTGAAGTGTTCATGACATCGCTGTTTCTAATGCCATGATCTACTGTTTAAGATACAGGAACTCATCTACTATCTGTCTGATTCATGAGCGCTAGGAACAGACTGACCTCACACACACAGGTTTGTTTTTGTGAAAAGTGGGGACATCCCATAGGCGTAATGGTTTTTCTACTGTACAGACCGTATATTCTATTGCCCTACACCAACCCTACCCCTAAACCTACCCCTCACCGGAAACTTTGTGCTATTTCAGATTTTCAATACACTCCATTCTGTGTGATTTACATGCGTTTTGAAAAGTGGGGACATGGGATAATGTCCTGAAAAGTCACCTTCTCCTTGTAATACCTATGACATACCTTTGTCATTCTCACTCACTCTCTCACACACACACACACACACGTACGTTTGTTTGACTGTACTAGTGAGTTCATCTCATAGACTTCCATTGTTTTTCTCTCAGGTTTGATATTTTCTCTATTTATCTCCTGACCGACTCCTGAACAAACCCTCAAAGAAACCCATGTAAAACACTACATTTGCACAGAAACATGATTGGACTGATATCATGAGCCTTTTCAACTAGTTTGTTGTCATGATATTTCACTGTGTAAGTGAAGACATTTTACCCTCACAAATATAGCTCAACGAGTACACACACACACACACACTCACACACAGCCGACATAATACTAGATTAGCTTCATCTGTGAATTACGGGTGTGAAACTAGGTGGTTAGCGCTCTGACACAGACACACACACACACACACACACACACCTGATGATGACAGGCACTTTCAGTCTGATTATAGAACTTGTTCAAGAAGAGGGTGGAGAGAAAAGCCTCACACACATATATACACTTTGAATGCACCAACTGAATGCCAATCAGAGAGACTGTGCGTGTGAGTGAGAGAGAGATATTAAGAGATATAATCTTAAAGTGTCTCTCTCTCTTTCTCTCATGTTGTAATACATCATGGAGTGAACGCTGAGCATTCTGGGAGTTTGTTCAATCACTGCATTAATGTGATACACACACACACACACACACACACATAGATGAGCTTTTTTTTACCTGTCCACGTCATCAACAGCAAATTTAGCACAAAGCAGGCAGCAGCAGAACGGGAACATGAAACAGCCTGAAGGGACGCGAGACACACGCCCTCACTAGTGCACACTGAAGAGTGGACAGACCGGTCCTGCGCTCACTAAACACTTTCATTTATATGTGATTTGTGCTCCTGCCAGCCAACACAAACATCATCAACAGCTTCCTGATTTAGGATTCATCTACTGAAAACTGCCAACTATCAATCCTGGATCAATGAAGGCGATCAGTCGACTCAAAGACACACAGATCAATGTGATTCAGAGTCAGATCCTGTCATGCTGTCATTAACAGACGCTTTTACAGCAGCAGCGGCACTTCGTTACGCAACAATAAATAAAACCATTCTAGACAAAACCAGCAGGAAATAAACACACACACACACACGTCCATCTGCTGAGGTGTAACCCAACACATGGCTGTGCATGTTTCATGAAGGAGATGGACAGCAGTGTGTGTCACATCTGATACTGTGTGTGTGTCTCTGGAGGTCACACTGCAGCGTGTGTGTGTGTGTGTTCTTCACAGGCTAAATAAAGCAGCGCGTCTTCCTGCATGCGTCTGTAAGAGGAAACGGTTGCATTTATACTGTCTCTTAAGCCTCATGCAAAAACTCAACTCAAAACACAAAGACTCACAACTACACAAACACACACACACACACATAGAGCCACAGAATCTTTCAGTGAGAGATTATTCTTAACCCATCTGGCTAAACGAACCCGTCACTCAGAGAAGATGAAGTCAGGACTCGTTCAGATGCGTCTATGAAACACACGAGTGAACAGATGGATGAGATGAAGAGTGCTGTGAGGAAACTCTTTGATCTCTGGATAGACGTGAAGCTATTCATGGAACAAACAACTTAAAATAACCTGCAGAAGCCGCAGTGCTTGACGCTCCAGACACTCACAGAGCTCAGGGTTAAAAACAGACACACACACACACACACACACACTCGATTCAGTCCAGACACATTCGCACTCATATTTCAGTCCATCACACACAGGTGTAAGAGAACGTTTCAGAAACGCTTCACTCAAACTGAATAAAAAAATTATTTGACAAAAGAAACACTTCACTTTGAAGAACTTACGGAGAATCTGATGGAGCGCTGCTGCAGGCCGAGCGACCGACACGAGCGAGAACACAACACCGACTCAAGGTCAGAGCTGACACACAGCTGCGGAGAGAGAGAGAGAGAGAGAGGAGAATCAAATGTGTGTTTGCATACAAGAGAACAAACACTGAACTACGGACATCATGTGTATCACAGACTATACTGTGTGTGTTTTCATACAATCAGTCAGGCCTCTCACTAACTGACTCACTGAAGGTGTGTGTGTGTGTGTGTGTGTGTGTAGATGCTCCTCATCAAACCCAAACACACACACATTCAGTCCCGGGCCGCTCACACACATCTGGACACAGGTCCACTGAAGAACTGAATGTTTTGTGTTATAACTGGTCTGTTCATGACAGCGGTGGGATTTTAGGCTGTTTGTCTGATCAGATCAACAAAAGCAATGATTGCAGATCAGCATCAGGTGCGTGTGATCTGCTGCTGATTGAGTGAAAGGGCTTTATACTTAAGTACAGAAACACAAGTGTGTATCTGTGTGGAACCTGAGCGTGTTACCATCCGTTTATAAATAACAGTGTGTGAGAGAGAGAGAGAGATTTCCCTTATTTTATTTTTATTTCTAGTTTATATACTTACATTAGTAATTCATTTTGCACTACATGCTTAATACTTTTTATATATTATTATTATTATTACTATTATTTTTCTTTCTGTTAATACATACAGGTGCATCTCAATAAATTAGAATGTCGTGGAAAAGTTCATTCATTTCAGTAATTCAACTCAAATTGTGAAACTCGTGTATTAAATAAATTCAATGCACACAGACTGAAGTAGTTTAAGTCTTTGGTTCTTTTAATTGTGAATTACTGAAATAAATGAACTTTTCCACGACATTCTAATTTATTGAGATGCACCTGTATGTGCACTATTTGTAAGCAGTCCAGCTGCAATTGCTTTGGCAATACAAATGTATAATTTTTGTCATGCCAATAAAGCACTCTTAAATTGAAATTGAGAGAGAGAGAGAGAGAGAGTCTAACTGACTGTATTGTGTGTTATTGTGTGTGTGAGTGAGACTGTATCGTGTGTTATTGTGTGTGTGTGTGTGACTGTATCATGTGTTATTGTGTGTGTGTGTGTGTGTGAGTGACTGTATCGTGTGTTATTGTGTGTCTGTGTGACTGTATCGTGTGTTATTGTGTGTATCGTGTGTGTGTGTGACTGTATCGTCTGTTATTGTGGTGTGTGTGTGTGACTTTATCGTGTTATTGTGTGTGTGTGTGTGTGTGTGTGTGTGTGACTGTATTGTGTTATTGTGTGTGTGTGTGACTGTATCGTGTGTTATTGTGTGTGTGTGTGACTGTATCGTGTGTTATTGTGTGTGTGTGCTGATCGTTCATGTAAGTTACAGATCTTCATCTCTTACCGACGGAAGATTGAGGTGATGAAGATGCTGCTGCTGATGAAGAAGATCGCTGTTGGGTTCAGTGTCGCGGTCTCTCGAAGCGGTTACTGAAGAAGAATCGCCCGCAGCTGTAAGATCCGCGTTACCGGCAAGCACGGAATAAACGCGCAGCCGAGTCACGCGATCTTCACATTCACGCTGAATAATAACGACCGTTAACCGCGCGAAAACCGTCCTAACCACCGTTAATACCGTTAAACGCGAGACTCGTGAGGGATGTGTGCCGCAGATGCGGAGGCGCGCGCAGGCGTGAATAACGGTCGAGTAATGGCGCCCTCTGCAGGTCACATGACCGCAGCGCTTCAGCGCGCCTAATCGCGTTCTTTAGCGTCTCATAATGGGACAAGAACGCCTGTCCAGCTGAAATAACCGATGACAAAAACGTTACACAACTCCTGAAACGATGGTCAGCTGATCGGTGTTTCTATGGACGCCGATATTCCACACATCCGGGACACGCTGCTGAACCCGGAAACAGAATCCCGGTGTGATTGACAGCTGCAGACAACAGCGCGCGTCCCAACAAAGCCAAAGAACGATTCACTCTGTTGTGATTGCGATGAGGGTCGTTTAATCACGGTTCTGATGAGAGTTCACGGATGATCCTGCTGGCTTCGGCGGGACTGTGCGGTGAGTGACGTCACGCGCGTGATGATGAAGATCCGCGGTGATTATGATGATGACGATGATGCTGCTGCTGCTGATGATGATGATGATGATGGTGATGGTGTTTTTCACTGCTGGTGACTGACCTGGTCTGTTTGTGTGGTCAGTCGGTGCAGATGTCTCTGGCCCAGCGGGTTCTGCTCACCTGGATCTTCTCGCTCCTCTTCCTCGTCCTGCTGGTGCTTAAGCTGGATGGAAAGGTCCGCTGGAGCTGGTTCCTGGTCTTCCTGCCCGTCTGGGTGTTTGACGGCGCTCTGCTGCTGATGCTGGGTGTGAGGCTGGCGGGCCGCTGCCGGGGTGGGCTCGACCCGCGGCTGAAGCTCTGGTATCTGCTGGCTCTGATGATGAAGGTGGGCTTCTGTGTGACTCTGTGCGCACGGCTGGAGCAGCTGACCAACCTGCGGCTGCTGATCATCTGTGTGCCGCTCTGGACGCTGCTGACCGGAGCCCTGATCCAGCTGGGATACAACATCCTGCCCCAGAGCACACACTAAACACACACACACACTCTCTCACTACATACACAGACTGACAAACACACACACACTAAACACACACACACTCTCTCACACACACACACACACTCTCTCACACACTCAGACAGACACACACACTCTCACACACACTCAGACAGACACACACACTCTCACACACACACACACACACACTACATACACAGACTGACATACACACACTCACACACTAAACACACACACTCACACATTTTGGCCAGCTGTATGAAGACGTTTGTACGTGAACACTCTTCAGTGTTTCTACAGAGAGTTTCTGTTCCTTCTCTTTTTTTTTTTTTTTTTTTAAAGAGAAATTTGACTCCTAAATGAATTTTGTACATTTGAGTTTCAATAGTATGTGATTTTATGCGTGTGTTTTGATCTTATGTTTGTTATAGTGAGTGTGTGTGTGTGTGAGTGTGTGTGTGTTTGTGTTAGTGTGCGTGTGTGTGTGAGTGTGTGTGTGTTTGTGTTAGTGTGCGTGTGTGTTTGGCAGAAGTGGGAAGCTATGCGATCGGCTGCAGAGTCACGTCAGGGCTTGTTGAAGAACATTCCTGAACTCAGCTGCTCAGATTCTTTCTCTTCTCATCTCTACAGAAACAGCAGAGCCAACAGCATCACACACACACACACACGACTGAAGTGTGTGAGAGACAGACGGACAGATGGAGGACTGGGTTTCTCCTGCTGTAGAATGAGTGCTGTCCGTCTGTGGATATCGAGCAGAAATCGTGTTTACAGCAAATAAAGCAAGAGCTGTTCTGGGCGGAGGACGGGTTAGTTACTGATGAAACCCTGTGGCTGAGTTTGCTTCATATTACCAGCAACTTTACTTCTGCGGATAGTTACGTCACATCCTTTCTGTGTGTCATACATTAGTCAGTGATTTTATCACTCTAGTCTCAGGTTTACACATGATCTTTATAAATTATCAAGTCTTGAAGCTATATTTGTGAAACAGTGAAATGGCCCACCCAGCAGCTCTTCCATTGTATTCATCATCACTGTGCACTGAAAAAACAAGTCTGATTAAACACATTGTACAATATTCAAACAAAGCAAAAAAAATGGTTCATTTACTATTAGTTACAATAAAAAATGCATAACAACTACAACTGATATGTTGCATGATGGTACAGAGTGGAAACCATAAGAAATATAGCAGTAAAAACAAAACCCCAAATATTAATATGACAATAACTGTCAGAAATACTGCTTCATAAATATAGTGTAATATCACGATGCATGATAATCTAAACTTTCTGACTAAAGAGTGCTTGTGAGAACATCCATGACACGGCTGTAATAAACTCTGTAGTCACTGTAAAACAAGGGAAATTAATTACACTCAACATGAACAATACTCACACATGAGTCTGAGACAATGCTGAGAATGACGGCGACGCTGTTAAATACCCCGTATGTCAGCGCGGAAGAGGCGGGTCTAACCTGGATCAGGGAAGTGGGCGGGAGCATATTCAGCCAATCAGAGATGAGCTCGTAGGACGCAATGATTGACAGTCAGACCTGACAGTCAGAAACACGGAATCGGAGCGCGTCTTTGATTGAAGTGAGGATTCGCCCAATCACCGCTGCAGAAGTCTCCGTCTCTGTCCAATCACAGGCAGCGGAGCGGCGGGGGGCGGGAGCGCGGCAGCGGCGTTTGGGCGGTCCGCTTGTGTGCAGTGTGAATGTGGCAGCCGCAGGGAGGGGCGCGCTGTTTATTTCATTATTAAAAGTGATTTCTGACAGAAGTTAAAAGTGATTTATAACGGAGAATATATATCGGCTCCTCAGCGCGACGCGCGACGCTCCTGTCCGCGCTCTTTGTGCCGTTTCGTCGCGGGGACGGAGAGGATCATGGGGTCATAAAATGTTGGAGTAATCGCTCAAAAGACTCTTTTCCAGGACATATTTATATTTATTTATTCTTTTGCTTCGTGGATGAATGAAACGTCCCGTCAGGATGGAGCAGGTGAATATCCTGAAGAGATTCATTGAAGCCCTGAGAAGCGGCGAGCAGAAAGGAGAAGATAACTTCAGCTCGGACTTCATGGTGAGAACAGAACTAACGTTACAGACTCACTGAGTGATGAAATAACACACACACACAATCACACTCACTCAATCAATCACTCACACACACATTAAAAACTCTCTCTCAAGCACACACACTGAAGCTTCTTGTCGCTTGATTTCACTTCTTTTGACGTGACGAGTAGATTGACAGCAGTGTTGTTGTGTGATGAAGATCGTGTGTGTGTGTGTGTGTGTGAGAGAGATCCTCATCCTCAGCATCTTCATCTCTGCTCTTCAGTGTTGTTGTTGTGAGGGATGAGAGAGAGATGAGTGTGACAGCTGTTGCAGATGCTCATGATGGAGGAGTTCTTCATCTGGTGTCTGTGACGATGACTCCGGCCGATGAAGGTCAGCTGTGATCAGTTTATCTGTTAATTATTCAAATGAACCAAAGCAGACTGGAGAATGTCTCCTGGCCGCTGATGTGTTTGTAGTTAGTTGGTCATGTTTGTTCATAAACCCACTCAGCTGATGGAGGGCTGTGAGATATTCTGCTGTTGCTTCCTGATCTGCAGCAGTGTGTTGTGGGTAATCTGTTGTGTTTGAGTCAGTGATCGGTCAGAGGTCAGGGGCTTGTGTGTGTTTGGTTCTGTCATACAGTGTCCACACACACACACACACACATACACACACACACACTGCATTCCTCTTGTGCTTGTTTGTTTCTGCTGCTCTGATTTAATTCTGTGTGTTTTCTGGAGCTTACGAGGATAAAAGTTGCTCCAGTAAAGCTCTGAAATTCTATGAAATTCCCAGAAGCCCTTACAGGAAGTGATGTAACAATAGTTTTGTGTGTGATCTGGGGGCTGTAAGAGTCTTATTGCACATTTTAGCATATGCTGTCCTACATGTGTGCTTGGATTTGCTTTATTTGTGTTGTGAGGAATATTTCATGTCTTTATGTGGGCGACATATTGCTCGACCTCTGCCAGATGCAGGGGATTATGGGAAGGCAGTGAGGCTTTCTCCTGAATGAACCCTCCTCATGGAGTCACAGCTGTCTGTGTGTCTCTGTGTGAGTGTGTGTGTGTGTGTGTGTGTGAGAATGTGTGTGTGTGTGAGTGTGTGTTATGCATTTCCTGTTACTCAAATACCTTAAAGGTCCCATGACATGCTGCTTTTTGGATGCTTTTATATAGGCCTAAGTGGTCCCTAGTACTGTATCTGAAGTCTCTTTCATATTAATGTTAAAAAACCTCATAAAGTGAAATTTTCATGCCATGGGACCTTTAAACAGCCACAGGGCTGGAGCTGGATGTTCACTTCCCTCATCTGTGTTCATCTCCCGGTCGTCTGTGTGACGCAGTGTTCATCATGAGTCCCGCTCACCGTCCACATACAGCCCGCTTTATATGTGAGAATGATTTGAGCGCTTAAAAAGAAATGTCTACTAGATAGTGTGCATCCATGCTCACAGTCAGCGTAGTGTACTTAGAATGCAGAAAATGAAGTAGCCTATACTTGTAGTGAAGACTGCTGGGATGGGATTGTGATTACTGTGGACGTCACCGTCCCATTAAAACACAGCAGATGATCTGTGTGTGTGTGTGTGTGTGTGTGTGGCTTCTGACCTTGACATCCACATCCTGTTTTGTGTAAAAATACTTCCAGTGAGAACGAGTGTGTGTTCCTAGGGTTCTGTCCTGTTTTCCTGTGTTCATTAATGACTCTGTGTGTCATGATGTCACTTTGTCTGTGTGTGTGTGTGTGTGTGTGTGTGTGTGTGTGTGAGATGTCACGTTCTCCATTCGTGTGTGTGTGTGATTTTGCTGTAATGTCACTTTCATGTGAGCTTTCATATATTTGTGTGTGTATGTGTCTCTGTGAGTGCGTATTATTTGCCACAATTTTATTTTTTTCTTTGAATAGTAAATTATGGTTTTGAATAAAAACATTATCAAACATTACAGTCAGACATGTTGCCAATCCACCAGTGCTATAGATGTGAGTGCATGACATTCTTATTTTTGGGTAATGTCTGCGGTTATACTGTCAGTCATTTTGTGATTGAACCATCTTGACTTTTTGAGTTAATCTCTAAAATTAAATGTCTACATTCTGGCTAAAAATATTTAGCATTTTTCTAAATTCAAGTTATTTTTGAACATACAGTATATGTTTAATTACAATACTGATATGTTACAATATTTGCCTTCATATTTCACACATATTTTCTGCTATTTAATTTGTTTTATGTTTACACCATGCTGAACTTCATGTATGCTTTACCTGAACTTTACCTGAATCGTGTTCTGGTTTTTAAAGGTCCCATGACATGCTGCTTTTTGGATGCTTTTATATAGGCCTAAGTGGTCCCTAGTACTGTATCTGAAGTCTCTTTCCCGAAATTCAGCCTTGGTGCAGAATTTCAGCCACTACGAGCCAGTCCCACAATGAGCTTTCCTTAGGACTATTTAATTTTATGTTTACACCATGCTGAACTTCATG
>NW_015663712.1:265156-279244 GCF_001515625.1 Sinocyclocheilus rhinocerous
CACACACACACACACACACTCACACACTCACTCACACACACTGTCACACACACGCACTGTCACACACACACTCACACACACTCACTCACTCACACACACACACACACACACTCACTCACACACACGGTCACGCACACGCACACACACACGCACTCACACACAGTGTCGGGTGGAATCAGAGCCGCAGGGATGTAGAGATCTGAACAGCTTTAGCTGTTTGTCGGATTTATTTCTGATGCGAATGTCTGTGTCTAATGTAATCTTTCTCTGCTGTTAAGGCTGTTTTTGTATGTCTTTTACAGAGATTACGTCGATTATCAACCAAATATAGAACAGAGAAGATCTACCCCACTAATGTTGGAGAGCAGGAGGAAAACGTTAAGAAAAACCGATATAAAGACATTCTGCCATGTGAGTAAACGACCAATCCAGCACTAACCTAACGCTCACACTAGCCATCCTGTCATGTGAATAAAGTGTTAGTTATGAATGAAGGGCTTGAGAGTGTCAGAGGTCATGTGACTGATGTTTGTTCATGATGAATTCTGATCTGGAGCCTGTGAGGTGTGTGTGTATCTGCTGACATGAAGGTGTCTTTCTCTTGCACGTCAGTCGACCACAGTCGTGTGAAGGTGACGTTAAAAACATCCAATCAGGACACCGACTACATCAATGCAAACTTCATCAAGGTACTGAAGACTTCCTGTGCTTTTCTGCGGCCTTTCCTGTCTCTGTAGAGCCTGTGTGTGTCTGTGCACGTCTGTGTATGAGAACTCACACAGGACTGCTGGCTTCTTGACTCTTGAACTCAAGTGTTTCTTCTCTCTTCTTGCTGTGACACACAGTGAACCATCAACTAGATCAGGGTACTCGAGTTCAGAGCGGGCCGCATTTAAAGGGGTCATATGATGCGATTTCAATTGTTCCTTTCTCTTTAGAGTGTAAGGGTAAAAATCTGGAACAAAAAATTGGATTAAGTTTGTTTTGCTATATTGATGCAAACAAAAAATTGCATTCATACTAAGAGTATTGAACAAACTCAAAATGCTAAAACTACAAACATTCTTGAGCAAATATAGTTCACAAATTTCTTTAGAAAGAAGTATTATTTTTCATATTTATATTAACTATATTGTATCAATATTTTATTTTTAAAATATATAGGGCCTATCACTATTCTCCCACCATGATTCACCGTCATTCCATGTTAAATCAAACAAATTCCAGAAACTTCCCAGCAGCTCAAATTTTAGATTTTGTTCAAGTATTCTCCCACCATGATTCTGAAAAAAAAAACAGACAACTGAACAAAATAACATGTAATTTATTAGTTTCTAGAAAAAATTGCTGCAGTCTATTTATAGAATACAATATTCAACTATTGATAAAAAAAAGTTAAACAAATGATTCAATGACTCGCTCATAAAGACATCACTTGTTTCATTCCTGAATGAATCAACGTTTTTTTGAACGAATCTCATTTTAAGTCACTTGTCTCCACCTGCTGGCATTTGTAATTGATACAATCTTTATTTGAAGCATCATCACTTTCGAAAAGGTGACTTATTCTATTTTGATCGCTTCTGTAGACAGCAGTGTTTATATCCAAACTATAAACTTTTATTCCAGTACTTCTGTGATTATTTGAATGTTTGTAACACAGAAATAACGATACAAAAGACTTTGTAAAGATGTTTCATACACGTAACCTGCTCTCTCTGGAGCAGCGTGAACGCAGATTTGAATGTCACAGTGTGATTCACGGCTTTAATAGACACAGATAGCTGAATCCTGTCATTTATAAACAAGATTTACTATTTATTTAAATATCCAACAATATAGGCCTACGAGAGTAAACATACGACGCGACAATATATGGTTTATCTGTGTTCTTCAAGCCATCTCTGGTATTTTCATAATAATTTGCAATCCAATGCTAATCGACATAGCCATTATTACCGTATAGAATCTACCTCGTTCTGTGACAAAAACCGCACATCAGCTCACAAACTGAAGTTATGACTGATGTTGTGGAGTAAAATCATGTTATTAAATGTCCTCTTGTTGGTCAACGCTTCTCTTTTAAGTTGTTTGGGGTGTGCCGGCTGTTGCTTTTTAATTGCACGTTAGTTACAGCGCTTGCAGAGATCGAGCCGCTTTTACCACTGCGATTGTATAGCCTACATTTAATTTTAAAAAATCAAGCTGCCTAATATTTTGAGGGCAAATTGTAATAAAAATACATTAATCTTCAGCATGATGCGGGCCTCCTGTTTAGTACCCCTGAACTACAGTCTTATGAGTCTGTCAGGACTGTAAGCCGTGTGTTTGGTCAGATCTGATCCTGTGTGTGTGTGTGTGTGTGTGTTCAGGGCATCGGCGGGCCGGAGGCCTACATCGCCACTCAGGGGCCGCTACCCAACACTGTGCTGGACTTCTGGAGGATGATCTGGGAATACAAGGTCACGGTGAGTGAATCTGCTGCCACAGAGAGACTGTGTGAGTGTGAGTGTGTGTGTGTGTCTGTGTGTGCAAGTGTGTGTGTGCAAGTGTGTGTGTGTGTGTGTGAGAGAGTGAGTGTGTGTGTGTGTCTGTGAGTGTGTCTGTGAGTGAGTGTGTGTCTGTGTGAGTGTGTGTCTGTGAGTATGAGTGTGTGTGTGTGTCTGTGAGTGAGTGTGTATCTGTGAGTGTGTCTGAGTGTGTGTGTGTGTGTGAGTGTGTATCTGTGAGTGTGTGTGTGTGTGTGTGTGTGTGTGAGTGTGTGTGTGTGTGAGAGTGAGTGTGTCTGTGTGTGTGTTTGTGTGTGTCTGTGACTGTTTGTGTGTGTCTGAGTGTGTTTGAGTGTGTGTGTGTGTCTGTGTGTCTGTGTGTGTCTGTGACTGTGTGTTTGAGTGTGTGTGTGTGTGTGTGTGTCTGTATGTGTGTGTGTCTGTCACTGTGTGTGTGTGTGTTCTCGTAAGTGACACATGACTTCTGTTGCGCAGGTCATCGTGATGGCGTGTCGAGAGTTTGAGATGGGGCGGGTAAGAATGATGTCAGTGTTGATTATCTGCTTTAGTCGTAAAAGCTTCGACTCACAGACTCAAACACGTTCTTCACTCGCTTTCCTCTGCAGAAAAAGTGTGAGCGTTACTTCCCGCTGTTTGGAGATGAGCCTGTGACATTCGGCCCCTTCAAGATCTCCTGTGTGAGTCCGTTACACTTCCCAGCATGCACCACTCTCTCGTCACATGACCTCGAGAGAAGCGTGTTGAGTCTGCGGCTGTGACGACAGACGTTATTGTTCACGATGGGATGTGAAGCGCGTTCACACTGAAACTCGTTGTGACTTAAACCGGATTGTTCTCAGTCACAAGGGAAGCAGTGAACAGCTGAAGGGCACTGAATTAGACCTCTTCAAACGTGTTCTGAAGAACTTCATGGCCTGGTTTCACAGACATGGCTTAGACTAAGCCAGGATTAGGCCATAGTTCAATAAGGACATTTAAGTAATTTTTTATAAATGTACCTTAGAAAAAACATCACTGATGTTCATCTTGGGACAAAATAAAGGCACTGATATATTTTAAGATCAGTCGGTGCAACTTTCTTTCAGTTGAAACAACTCAGATTTACATTTTAGTCTGGACTAGGCTTAAGCCTTGTCTGTGAAACGGGGGTAAATGCGGGAATAAGAAGAATCTGGTTTCTCTTCAGTTTGACCAGATTTACCAGATTTTACTTAGGCCATGTTATGGTTGAAAATGTGGAAATACGAATCTATAGTTTGTTTGTTTGTTTGTTAACAGATTTAGTCCCTGTTATGTTCGTTCATGATTCATGTTTGTAGATTTGTGTACCACTGCTCTTTACTCACGTCACAGAAAACACAAACTGTATCAAATGCATCAAGCAGATCCATGCAGATCTGAATAAGTAAATAACAGCTGTACTTAACTAACCTCAGAACTCTATTCAGTGGCTGATATGGGCTTGTTTTTTTGTTCAGGAGTCTGAGCAGCCGCGGACGGATTATTTCATCCGCACACTCGCATTGGAGTTCGATCATGTGAGTCTTTATTTCTGTCTGTCTGTCTGTTGTATCAGGACAGTTTTTAACCATCAGTCTGTTTCTCTCTGGTCTGTCAGGACACCCGGCGAGTGACGCAGTTTCATTACGTGAACTGGCCCGATCACGACGTCCCGTCATCCTTCGATTCCATTCTGGACATGATCGCTCTGATGAGGGAATATCAGGAGCATGACGACGTTCCCATCTGTGTCCACTGCAGGTATGAGATCTGCTCATCATGACCTCACGTCTGATCTTCAGTCCCATGAGCCTCGAGCAGCAGCTCCATCTCCATCACGACGTGTTAGCAGCATGACTGATCGCTAGCGCTGACGTTCTCTGGCTTTATCTTGATGGCCAATCATCACCGCTGAAGGACAGGCTGAGGTTCAGGTTTAGTCAGGGGTTTATGGGTGTTGGTTTAGCACGAGCCTCAGAGTTTCATAGGAAATGACTGGGTAGCGTGTCTGATGTTAGCATGTGTTCTGACTGCAGATGTGTGCTGTATGTGTTGACAGTGCTGGCTGTGGACGCACAGGAGCCATCTGTGCCATCGACTACACGTGGAACCTCCTGAAAGCTGGGGTAAGACACACTCACACTCACACACACACTCACTCACACACACACACACACACACACACACACACACATACACTCACATCACACACACACACACACACACATATAGTCTAACAACTGAAGGACTGGCATCATTGTGTGTTATTTTGCAGAGAATTCCTGAAGATTTTAACGTTTTCCAGCTGATTCAGGAGATGAGGACACACCGGCATTCAGCAGTTCAGACTAAAGTAAACGACACAAAACACCCGCTATAGACTGTAGCAGAATAACATGCGTTACAAACCAGCGCAGGATTGATTCACTAGCCTCCTGTGTCTCTCTGTACATCAGGAGCAGTACGAGCTGGTTCATCGAGCGATTGCACAGCTCTTTGAGAAACAGCTGATGCTTTTGGAGAGTCCAACAAACTCAGAGCTCACAGATGGGATGGTAAGACCACAAACACACACACTCGCACACTCTCTCACACACACACACACACTCACTCACTCACTCACTCACTCACTCACACACACACACTCGCACACTCTCTCACACACACACACACACTCTCACACACACACACGCACACTCACACTCACACACACACTGTATATATATACAAACACACAGAATATATACGATGAGCTGCCTGGATTAGATCTCTTCTAGAAAGACAGGAATGGTAGTTGAGAGAATTTAAACAATGAACAATAGAAACTGATGCTTTACTTCCTGTTTGAAAAGCCTGATATACAGACCCAGTGCGGTCTGACTGCACACACACACACACTGTAAGTGTCTGTTTGAGGCTGTAATATCTTCATTCTGTCCTTTCCTCCTCTATTTTCATTTCTCTGTTTGTAATGTAGAAGTTCTAATGTTTTACATTCACGTGTTTGGTTTGTCTTTGTTCTGACACACACACACACACACTGCAGGAAGAGGGCAGCCCGGAAAAACCCGTTCAGAATTCAGATGAGGAGAGATGGGACACGCCCCCTCCCAAACCACCCCGCATCCGCAGGTGAGACTCCGCCCCTCGGTACACGCCTCCAGAGTCTCATCAACCTCAAACCTCCAACTGCACTGAATGAAGAAACTTAGAAACATACTCGTTTCACAGAGTGTACATGTTTATCAGTGCAATTTTATTTATTTTATAATTTAGAGTATATGTGACCGGTGCTGGCAAAATTATTCACAATGAGCAATTTTTCAAAATTCTCCATTAAAAGACCTTCAAAATGACATGATTTATTGGAATCAGACAAAAAAGGACTGAGCTACACCTGTTTGAAGTCGATAGTCAATTCTGAGGAAAATCGAGTTAAAGTTTTCTAAAGGTTCCAAAGCGTTGCATCTTTTCCTCCAGTTCTTTCCTTAATAATAATTAATTACTATATTAATAATCACAATATAGCTATTTTTTATTTTATCTTTGATATTTTAAATTAGAACTGATGCAAAAAAAACTATACAAATATAAGAAACAAATATTGCATTACCTTTTTCATTTTACATCTAAACAAAAGCATTCAAATAAGAAAAACATAATCAAATGTAAAAATACCTTTAGTGTGTTTATTACAAATAAATTGATTATTAAAACTACAAAAGCAGTTCAATCAAGAGCAGTGAGTGATTCCCTCTTTTCTTTTATCGTTAGATTAACATTGAGACAGACAGCCTTTATATAAAGACCTGCTGTAACGCACGGATCTAATATAATGTTACACATCAGATGTTTTTCCCCAACAGTTCCCTAAACGTTCACTTAAGACAGAACAGATTATGTGTGCGTGAATACTTAAATACTGTAATTCTGTGTATATTTATCGGGATTGTGCTCTTTGGATGACAGTCAGCGCGAGAAGCGAGCGGAGAAAAGGTACAAATAAAGATAATTTTAGATGTTTAATTACTATTTGGAGCATTGGGATTGCTAGATGAACTCATTTTTGTGAAAACATCAACTTTGACTGAAATCGACATTTTTCACTTATTTTTTATTATTTTTTTTTTTTTGCGTGTAGCTCAAAATTAGCCATGCACATTCACACTCATTTTGCCAGCACAGGTCACATGTGTAGTATTGGAGAATTAGTATTTAGGCAATATGTGACCCTGGAGCACAAAACCAATCATAAGGGTCAATTTTGTGAAATTGAGATTTATACATCATCTGAAAGCTGAATAAATAATTTTTCATTATTTAAATAATCTAATCATTGATGTATGGTTTGTTAGGATAGGACAATATTTGGCTGAGATACAACTATTTGAAAATCTGGAATCTGAGGGTGCAAAAAAATCTAAATATTGAGAAAATCATCTTTAAAGTTGTTCAAATTAAGTTCTTAGCAATGCATATTACTAATCAAACATTAAGTTTTGATATATTTACGGTAGGAAATTTACAAAATATCTTCATGGAACATGATCTTTACTTAATATCCTAATGATATTAAGAAATAAAAAGAAAAATGGATAATTTTGACCCATACAATGTATTGTTGGCTATTGCTACAAATATACCCCAGCGACTTAACACTGCTTTTGTGCTGCAGGGTCACATGTGTATTTCCTGTCATCTGCTGTGTTTTCCACATAAACTCGTGTCCTGAATGAATCTGTGGAGGGTCAGCTCATGTTTGTTGTCTCTCAGTAATCAGGCCGAGGGCGACGTGAAGGAGGAGATTCTGCAGCCTCCAGAGCCGCGGCCCGTTCCTCCGATCCTCACGCCGTCTCCGCCCTCGGCCTTCCCTACGGTCACAAACGCACGGCAGGACAACGACCGCTACCATCCCAAACCCATCCTGCACGTGCTGGCGTCGGACCAGAACCCCGACCTCAACGAGAACTACAGCAAGCCGGGGCAGGACGGGCCGGACCGCCGGCTGGAGCGCACGCTGAGCATCGAGATCAAGACGGTTCCGCTGCAGGAGGGCCCTCGCAGCTTCGAGGGGAGCAGCGCTCTGCAGCGCTCACACGCCTTCAAGCGCTCCAACACCAGCTCCGTGTGTGAGGAGAGCGACGAGCCTCCGCGACCCAACCACCTGCCGCTGACGGAGGAGAAGGGTCAGTCCGAGCCCGGCCGGACCGCGCTGAGCTTCACCAACCTGCTGCACTCCGACTGCCCCGACGCTCTCTCCACGATAAGCAGCACGGCTTCAGCGGCACAGCAGAGCGCTCACACCCCCCGCAGAGTCACGCCGATGTCCATCGCAGGCCAGAGCCTCCCCACACACACCTCAGGTACGTACTTACACACACGCGCACACACACACGCGCACACACACACGCGCACACACACTCTCTCACACACACACTCGCGCACATACACACACTCACACACACACGCGCGCGCACACTCTCTCACACACACACTCGCGCACATACACACACTCACACACACACGCGCGCGCACACTCTCTCACACACACACTCGCGCACATACACACACTCACACACACACGCGCGCGCACACTCTCTCACACACACACTCGCGCACATACACACACTCACACACACACGCGCGCGCACACTCTCTCACACACACACTCGCGCACATACACACACTCACACACACACGCGCGCGCACACTCTCTCACACACACACTCGCGCACATACACACACTCACACACACACGCGCGCGCACACTCTCTCACACACACACTCGCGCACATACACACACTCACACACACACGCGCGCGCACACTCTCTCACACACACACTCGCGCACATACACACACTCACACACACACGCGCGCGCACACTCTCTCACACACACACTCGCGCACATACACACACTCACACACACACGCGCGCGCACACTCTCTCACACACACACTCGCGCACATACACACACTCACACACACACGCGCGCGCACACTCTCTCACACACACACTCGCGCACATACACACACTCACACACACACGCGCGCGCACACTCTCTCACACACACACTCGCGCACATACACACACTCACACACACACGCGCGCGCACACTCTCTCACACACACACTCGCGCACATACACACACTCACACACACACGCGCGCGCACACTCTCTCACACACACACTCGCGCACATACACACACTCACACACACACGCGCGCGCACACTCTCTCACACACACACTCGCGCACATACACACACTCACACACACACGCGCGCGCACACTCTCTCACACACACACTCGCGCACATACACACACTCACACACACACGCGCGCGCACACTCTCTCACACACACACTCGCGCACATACACACACTCACACACACACGCGCGCGCACACTCTCTCACACACACACTCGCGCACATACACACACTCACACACACACACGCGCACACACACACGCGCACACACACACTCTCACTCACACACACACGCGCACACGCACGCGAATATACAAGGTCAGATAAGCTGACAGAACTTAAAGGGACTGAAAGAAAAACGGGAAAAGGTGCTTCTGTTCCGAGAGAACCGTGGATTACACAGTTGTCCACTTCCTAAAGACCGGACTCAAAGTGACACAGACTCCTGTCACAGTGATGCTCAAATCGGTCACTTCCTGCTCGCATGTGCCAATCATTTCTGATCAAATGAGAGTCGAGCGACTCGAAGGAAGGGAGAGCTGGGAAAGGAAGCAGACGGAGGAGCGGCGTGTATGTGTGTGTGAGTGTGAGTGTGTGTGTGTGTGTGTGTGTGCGTGCACGTGTGTGTTTGTTTGTGTTTGTGTTTGTGTGTGTTTGTGTGAGTGTGTGTTTGTGTGTGTTTGTTTGTTTGTGTGTTTGTGTGCGTGTGAGTGTTTATGTGTGTGAGTGTGTGTGTGTGCGTGTGTGCGTGTGTGATTGTGCGTTTGTGTGTGTGTGTTTGTGTGTGTGTGAGTGTGTGTATGTGTATGTGTATGTGTATGTGTGTGTGTGTGTGTGTGTGTGCAGAGATGCTCCTGGGATCTTTAGGTCACCTGATCAAAGCTTGTTTTCTGCCTCTGAGCTGTGCTAATGCTGCCTGTCTAGGGCACTCAGTAAATTTGTGGGGCTGAAGGCATGATGGTAGTGTGATGATCGGGGGTCTGGGCTGGCGGGCTCGTGTCAGGTGTTGATGCTGCGTTCAGCGGTGTGTGTACGTGTGTGAGAGAGAGCTCTCTTTGCCCCAGACTGTGACGACAGTGAAGATTGGCCCCCGCCTGTTCCTGAGCGAACCGCTGAGTCCTTCCTAATGGCCACAGGTGTGTCTTTACTGTGTCCAGCCACACGAGGGCAGCAGAGGCTCTGAGACAGAAGCACAGCGCGTCACTTCCTGCTTCTGTAGTCGAGCGGGATCCTGTTCCACTGCGCACAGAATCCAGACAATGGATTTACTAACATTGAAACTAACATTGTGTGTTAGTTTCGTCTGGTTGCTCTTGGTGAACATCAGTTTTGTGACACACACACACACACAGTGAACCTCAGCCCTCTGTTATGTCTCGCAGCGACTGAAGTGATCATTCTGAAATATAAATGACAAAAAGTGGTTTTGACCAAATGCTTTTCAATAAGTATGTAGATAAAGGGTTTCCTATGTTTCCCAGCATGCCTGGTTGTTTTAGTGCATCTGTGTTAATGGTGAGTCAGTAGCCGGTGTGTGTGGATTTTGTGAGTTTGAAGAGCATTGATCACTGATGGCTCATTAAGGGCTCAGTCGTTAAACTCATCTGTTTCATTAGTGAGGTGATAGTGTGTCGCCAGAAAGCCACTCGTTCTCATGTCTGTCTGAACTTCCTGTAACGTTTCCCTCGTGTTCATTCAGAGGCCGCAGATGTGGAGCCGCCGCCGGCCGAAGCGTCGTCACAGGTGAGACGAGTCTGTTTCTGCTGCGAGCGACTGAGAACGAGAGCTTTAACATCTGTCTGTTCTCTTCACAGGCGTCTGCAGACACACAAGCTCCTGCTAGTCCTCCAAAGACCGGTACGTCACGCAGTCTCGTCATCAGAAGTGTCCGTGTGCAGCGGTGCATGTGGAGACAGAGCGAGTGCACTAGGTGGCGCTGTGTGTGTCGAGCTCGTCCGTTCACACTCATCGCGGTCCAGTATACTTTATACGCTGTGTGCGAGACGTATACCCGGGCCTTAGAGCTGCCACCAGATTAAACCACATCATATTATCAGCCAAAAACACTTCCTGTTCATCAGCACTTCCTGCAGACTTTTATTTTTACTGAATCTCTCGGTGTCCCGCTTTCACTCGTCATCTCTGACCCGTGTTTGTGCAGCACTAGAAACCAGCATTAGGTGCGTTATTTACGATATTAATAGCATTAACATGATAACAGCATTTAATTTTTTTTAAATATCTCAGTTAAAGGGATAGCTCACCCAAAAATTAAAATTAGCCCATGATTTACTCACTTTCAAGGCATCCTAGGTGTGTATGACTTTCTTCTTTCAGACGAATCCAATCGGAGTTGTATGAAAAATTGTCCTGGCTCTTCCAAGCTTTATAATGGCAGTGAATGGCTGTTATTTTTCATCAGTCCAAAAGAAGTGCAATACAGCGCATCCATCCATAATAAACAGTGCCTCACACAGCTCTGGGGGGTGAATAAAGGCCTTAGTAAATCGATGCATTTTTGTAAGAAAAGTATCCATGTTTAAAACTTTATAAGCAGTAATCTGTAGCTTCCACTAAGTGTCATACGTTCACACAGCGTAGTGTTACTCCGGTGATTAGAGACGAACGCGGAAGTGCAGCAGAGAGAGCAAAACAAAACGCCGGCTACGAATGAGAAGTACAAAACGAGGATTTGTAAAGAAAAATGTGGGAGGATTTCGATATAAGCCAAGAGGAGGCTGGTTTTCCTTTGCTAAAGTAAGGAAACTTTGCTTCCTTTGCTCCTGTAAACAAACGTAGGTTCTCGTGAGACCAGCATGTTCTCATCCGCCGGAATGCCGCTCTATTGTGAGCGCTAAGGATTAGAGATTACTGTTTATAAAGTTTTAAATATGGACATTTTTTATTCTTATTATGGATGGATGCGCTTTATTGGACTTCTTTTGGACTGTTGAAAAATAACACCCATTCACTGCCATTTAAAAGCTTGGAACCAAGCCAGCCACCGAGCCAGGACGTTTTTTAATATAACTCCGATTGGATTCGTCTGAAAGAAGAAAGTCATGTACACCTGGGATGCCTTGAGGGTGAGTAAATTATGGGGTAATGTTCATTTTTGGGTGAATATCCCTTTAATGTCAGAGTGGGTTTATTGTGACACCTTCTGACATTCACAGGCGCCGCCGGCTGCTCAGTTAATTCCTTACTGTTTACACAAAGATATGATTTTTATTATTATAATGAACATATTATTATTATTATTATTATTATTATTATTACACAAAAATAATATTTTAATTCACTTGCAGCATTTCAGTGCGTTGTGGTTGAACACACAGCTTTATTTGAATGTTAATGTGCTTTTGTTAGCCGTTAGCAGCCGCTCCGAATCTCCAGCTGTATCTCAGAGATCAGCCGCTGATCGCACTCAGAGACACTCAGAGACACTCGGTATGATTTCTCCCATAATGTGATGAAATAGAAGCCAGACGGCAAAGATGTGCATTTGTTTAGCAGTGATGTTTTTCTAGATGCTGAGCAGAAGAACGGAAAGGGCCCAGATTCGCCTCTGAAGGACAGGAGAGCAGAGACGGAGATCGGTGAGTGACCAGAGCAGACCAGAGCTTTTCCGTAATGATCTGTGAGTTTCTCTCAAGTGTCTCTGTGCCGCAGGATTCAGCAGCCGCTGCTCGCATCCCAAAGGCCCCCGGGAGCCTCCGTCGGAGTGGACGTGACCGCGGCACCCATCCGCTCCACACTCCACGCTCCTCTTTCTTCTATAAGTGCCACTGTAGACGACGGCGCCTCTTCTCTGACTAACACAATCAGTAAAGCTACAAAGATAATCTCCCATGATGCACCTCGCTGCCATGGACTCGCTGTGCTGGTGCTAAGCGTGTCTCCGGGACCAGAACCTGCCTTACTCCTGCTGCGGGGCTGGACCCGTTCTTCTGCAATAGTTTAGACTGAGATCAGACGGCGCGGGCCGGAGTTCACAGGGCGAGCCGTAAATGATGATGATGATGATGATGCAAACGTACTATCACTGAATATATTATTGCGATGTAAGACGTCTGTGCATGAAAGCGTCTGGTGTACCTCAAACTGTAAGTTATTTGCCCTCCTGTTACAACAAATGCTTTCAGGGCTGTGTTTTCTTTTCTGGCCCTTTCTTTGCGTATCGGCCGCTTCACGAGACGCTGCGGGCTGGAGATTGTATTGTTGATGCTTTTTGTAAATTGTATTCTAGACATTATTTTTGTATATGCCATTTTCTCACTTCACGAACGACTCCAGACAGCTTGCCCGTGCCTTTTTTTACTGTGTGTGTGTTTGAGACGCAGAGAGAGAATGTGTGCGAGTTACGTAACGTCGCATTTAAACCTCTAGGATTTTACTTGACCTTCCAACACAGACCTGTCAATCAATCAATCAATCAATGTCAGTAAAACATTAGGAGGAAAAATGTCTTCTGCTGCTTTATTCTCATTGCATACTGTGTGTGTGAGAGAGTGTGTGTGTGTGTGTGTGAGTGAGTGATTGTGTGTGAGAGAGTGTGTGTGTGTGTGTGTGTGTGAGTGAGAGAGAGTGTGTGTGTGTGAGAGAGAGTGTGTGTGTGTGTTAGTGTTTGAGTGAGTGTGTGTTAGTGTGTGTGTGTGAGAGAGTGTTAGTGTGTGAGTGATTGTGAGTGTGTGTGAGAGTGTTAGTGTTTGAGTGTCTGTGATTTTGTGTGAGAGAGAGAGAGAGAGTGTGTGTGTGTGTGTTAGTTTGTGAGTGTGTGTGTGTGTGAGAGAGTTAGTGTTTGAGTGTCTGATTGTGGGTGCGTGTGTGTGATTGTGGGTGGGTGTGTGTGTGTGTGTGTGAGTGATTGTGTGTGTGTGTGTGTGCGCGCGAGTGAATGTGTGCGTGCGAGTGTGTGTGTGAGTGTGCGTGAGAGAGTGTGTGAGTGTGTGCGTGTGTGAGTGAATGTGTGTGCGCGTGTGTGAGTGTGTGTGCGAGTGTGTGTGTGAGTCCGTTTGTGTGTGTGTGTGTCAGTGTGTGCTGGTGTAACTGCAGAACTGTCAGCTGCACCATGGGAGGATTTCAGACTCTTTCAGAGAGGAGTGAATGAAGAGCGTCTGATGAACACATGCTGCTCTGTGCTTTGGGTTTGGATGCAGATCACATCAAAGATGCACATCTTATGTGTTTGTGATTGAGTCTCACCTGTGCTGGTTAACATTATTCAGTTAGGTTGACATGATTATCCATTATCATGCTGTTTTTGATGCAATGAACTGAAATAGAATAGCATTCAAAAGTTTGGATTCAGTTGTTTTTAAAAATAAGTCTCCTCAGCCCATCAAGGCTGCAATTAACTGATCAAAAATA
>NW_015663712.1:279551-292060 GCF_001515625.1 Sinocyclocheilus rhinocerous
TGTGTGTGTTTGAGTGAGTGTGTGTTAGTGTGTGTGTGTGTGAGAGAGTGTTAGTGTGTGAGTGATTGTGAGTGTGTGTGAGAGAGTGTTAGTGTTTGAGTGTCTGTGATTTTGTGTGATTGTGTGTGAGAGAGAGAGAGAGAGTGTGTGTGTGTGTGTGTGTGTTAGTTTGTGAGTGTGTGTGTGTGTGAGAGAGTTAGTGTTTGAGTGTCTGATTGTGGGTGCGTGTGTGTGATTGTGGGTGGGTGTGTGAGTGATTGTGTGTGTGTGTGTGAGAGAGTGTGTGTGTTAGTGTTTGAGTGTGTGTGTGTGTGTGAGAGATTGTTAGTGTGCGAGTGATTGTGAGTGTGTGTGTTAGTGTTTGAGTGAGTGTTAGTGTTTGAGTGTGTGTTAGTGTTTGTGTGTGTGTGTGAGTGTTAGTGTGTGAGTGATTGTGTGTGTGTGTGTGAGAGTGTTAGTGTGTGAGTGAGTGTGTTAGTGTTTGTGTGTGTGTGTGAGTGTTAGTGTGTGAGTGATTGTGTGTGTGTGTGTGAGAGTGTTAGTGTGTGAGTGATTGTGTGTGTGTGTGTTAGTGTTTGAATGAATGTAATGCTTGATTTATTTCTCATGTTGAAGTTTCTAGGGCTGATGTTCACGTTATTTCAGACAGACGCTCACTCTCGCCATCTGCTGGTGACCTGTGTTTGTGGACAGCAGTGTTTGGTTTTCTGTGTCTGTTGCATTTGCTGCAGCAGTTTGTCATTTGCCATTATTATTATAATGTGCTAATCATTCAGATGCTAGAATATGGCAGTCCTGTGATGGTAGACGGCGTTAGTGTTTGAGTGATTGTGAGTGTTTGAGTGTGTGTGTGTGTGTTAGTGTTTGAGTGATTGTGAGTGTTTGAGTGTGTGTGTGTGTGTGTTAGTGTTTGAATGAATGTAATGCTTGATTTATTTCTCATGTTGAAGTTTCTAGGGCTGATGTTCACGTTATTTCAGACAGACGCTCACTCTCGCCATCTGCTGGTGACCTGTGTTTGTGGACAGCAGTGTTTGGTTTTCTGTGTCTGTTGCATTTGCTGCAGCAGTTTGTCATTTGCCATTATTATTATAATGTGCTAATCATTCAGATGCTAGAATATGGCAGTCCTGTGATGGTAGACGGCAGAAGGAGCTAGGGTTAGGTTCTCTTCACATGTATTCATACTCATTCACTAGAGATCCATTGATTAATATTTCCATCTGCTGGTAAAGCTGTTGTGTTCCTGTGATCACGTCTTACTCTGATTTATTCATTCCTGTTTCTCACTGAATGGATGTTATCTGAGAAGTTCTGACAGAAGAGCTGATGAAGGATGAGTGTGTGGTCTCTCTGTCGCAGTGCATTAATGAACGCTCCTCCATCCGGGTCACATGACCTCTCGGGATGCCAGTCAGACGTCAGAGGAATCTCCTTCAAGTAGCGACCTGCGCGGGACGGATTTTTCAGTCCGCTCCCGCAAAAATAGATCTTATCTGGTCCCGCCCGCATAAAAGTAATCTATATAGATTGTTTTCAGTACATTGAAGAAATTTACATGAAATGGTTCTGTAACATCTCCTAAGCTCCACAACATCCCAGCATAAACACGCATCCCGCACACACACGAGTCTCTTCCCGCCCGCACCCGCACTCGCCCATCAAGAGTTGTCCCGCGCCGCACCCTGTTGCGTTGGGTCCCGCGGGAGTGCAGGTCTCTACCTTGACATCACGAGAAGAGGCTGGTTTGAGACGAAATCTCCGGCTCTCACAGCAGACCAGCGATCCACGTAAGCAAAGGCCAACAGCTCCATCATGAGTGGAGACTGCTTTCACATGAACTTAAAGGGGTCATATGATGCAATTTCAATTGTTCCTTTCTCTTTGGAGTGTTACAAGCTCTTGGTGCATAAAGAAGATCTGTAAAGTTGCAAAGACTAAAGTCTCAAATCCAAAGAGATATTCTTTATAAAAGTTAAGAGTCAGCCACACCTACCTAAAACGGCTCGTTCTAACACGCCTGTGTTCATGTTTTTGTTCATGTCAAATCGTGTTTGTGTTCATGAGTACAATTGTGTTTAATAACATAAACACTGATATCCTCTATCCACCTTTTTCTTCAAAGACTTCCGGTTCATTCGCCGCTGTAGGAAAATAACGAGAAGAATTTCAACATGCAGTAAACGCTAAAACTGTTTGCACTACAAACCAGTGTGTTCATAATTAAGATAATACATTAAAATAATATGGTAAGACTCACCAATTTTCAATATCAAGCAGCAAAACGAGCTATTTTGTACAGCTAAAAAATTAGATTTTCTTTTACAAAATGCTGTGCTCGCTCTTTTGGGAAGAAAAAGTGGATAAACATACTGTCTTTGACATGTATTGCCTTTATTCACTTTCTCTTTATAACCCATTAACAAACTGAATACATGTTTTAATTTTATTGCAACTTGAAACACACTGCAGAGTTTCTTGATTGACAACCGTGAGATTTAAATGTGAGATTGAATCTGAAAAATGTGACGATTGACCGTGATAATCAAACATCTGATACTGTAAATGAGAAAAGATCTGCTTGGAGTGTAAATATATTATTGCATTTATTCCGTATTCTGCTTGTGTTTCTTTGTTCTTCATGTTTTTCTTTTGTTCTTCAAAGAAACACATGCAGTTGTTCCTTTTGTAGGAAGATTGCACTTTTTGTATAACTTTGATAGTTTTATATTTCATTTCATATTCCTTTCACACACACACATATGTATGTATGTATGTATGCTTGTACTTTTAAGTAAATGTGATTTAAAAAAATTTGTGCTCATGTAGTATAAAGCAGTAAGTGGTCACCATGTGTAGATTATCATTATTTTGCAGTAAACAATTTGCTGTTCTATCCAGATCATTTCTTTTTCATGAGAGGCAAAAAAAAATCACCTTTTTACATTTGTCGAGAGCAAAAATATTGATGCATCGAATATCATCAAAATTTGGAAAAACATCAAGATAGTAAATGGGCTCATGCATCATAATCAAATGAATACAGCGACCAAGTTGCTGACGTCACCTTTCCTGCTGTCAGTCCGCGTCTGGCCACGCCCATTTCAAGGCTGCTTTATCTGTCAATCAACGCCAGGCCACGCCCGCCTCAAGTACGTTCTTTCTGTCAATCACCGCCAGGCCACGCCTTCCCCGTGCTTCTTCTTACACAAACAGCAGCAGCTCGAGAGAGTAAATAGAGAAAAGATGGCGGAGTTCATTCAGCTCAACAAACCCACCGAACCGAAACCAGCGTCCCAGAACCGGGAGCACCATCATCATCCTCCACCGGCCAAAAAAATCCGACATGAAGAGAAAATATTTAAAGCCAAGAAGATGAACGGAGGCACGGAGCAGCAGAATTACAGCAGCAAACCGAAAAACAAGAAAACCAAAACAGAGAAAGACAGAGACCGAGAGAAAGATAGAGAGAAAGAGAAAGAGAGGAAGAAACACAAACTGGCGGCTGAAAATCACCTCAGTGTGAAGAAGGAGAACGGAGAGCTGAAGCTGTCGCAGAAAGGTATCGCTAGTCGCTTCACCGCCGCCGCTCGGGCGCTGTTTGCGGCTGATAACGGGCCGCTGCTTCGCTAGCTGTGATCGGTGCGAGTGTGTGAGAGTTTATGATGTGTTTATTGTGCTCGTGGATGAGTGCGTATGTGTTTATTTGCGTGGAAAACACCGACAGCGCGAGCTAGTTAGCTTAGCATCGGTGAGGCGCGTGCAGCTGCAATGTGACCCGCCGCAGACGCGCGTATTACCGCGGAATAGCGTCATGATAATATCTGCTGTCATTATAATAGTATCATGATAATATCTGCGGTCATTATAATAGTATCATGATAATATCTGCGGTCATTATAATAGCATCATAACATCTCCTGTGTTACCGCACAGAGACGCCGACATCGGCAAACATCATAATATCCCATAATAAATGCGTCTTTTTATATTCAAGTGTCAGTTTAGTCTGTAGGACGGCAGAATAATAGCTCGTATTAATAAAAATAGTAATCGAAATATCTGCTGTCATTCCTGAGATGTCTATCGGACACCAGAACATCACGATTATAATAACTGCTGTATTACTGCTGGAATCTCAGTAATAACCCTCGCTCGGTGATTGGAGAACATTGATATACAGCGATCTTCTGTTCCTCTGTAATAAATATGTGCTGTATGAGTTATACTGTGAGCTTCACTGTGTTGAACTGTTGTGTGTTATTTACTGTTTGTGTCAGGCCTGTTACTCCCACATGACATATTAATAAACACTAATAAAGTAGTAACCCATCTGTCATAACACAACTGTTATGAAAACATCAGCACAAAAGCCACATTCATTCATTAAAGATGCACTGTTGGCTGCCTGTCCTACAGATGCTTACCTAACACTAACTCATCAACTCCTACTAACTCACCCTAACTTCTACTAACTCCTACTAACTCACCCTAACTTCTACTAACTCGCACTAACTTCTACTAACTCCTACTAACTTCTACTAACTCACCCTAACTTCTACTAACTTCTACTAACTCACCCTAACTTCTACTAACTTCTACTAACTCACCCTAACTTCTACTAACTTCTACTAACTCACCCTAACTTCTACTAACTTCTACTAACTCACCCTAACTTCTACTAACTTCTACTAACTCACCCTAACTTCTACTAACTTCTACTAACTCACCCTAACTTCTACTAACTTCTACTAACTCACCCTAACTTCTACTAACTCCTACTAACTCACCCTAACTTCTACTAACTCCTACTAACTCACCCTAACTTCTACTAACTCCTACTAACTCACCCTAACTTCTACTAACTCCTACTAACTCACCCTAACGTCTACTAACTCGCACTATCTTCTACTAACTCACCCAAACATGATCAAGCCGTCATTTGCTCGCCTTCACATCATTCCTAACCTGCATGACTGACTTTCTGGATCATTAAAGAAGATATTTTGAAAAATGTCCATAAAGTGAAGGTCAGATAGGTGCAGTGGTTACTTTCACTGTATTAACAAAAGCAGTTCTTCTGAATCTTTTCTTTTGTGTTCTGCAGAAGAAAGAAAGTCCTACGGGTCAGGATCGACACGAGGGAGAGTTAATAATGACAGAATGATCATTTTTCATAGTCTCTGTTTACCTGCTTCCACACCAGTATGTTTAGTGTTTTATAATCATATTTTCATTCGTTTCACAATCTGTGCAGTTGGTCTTCATGATAACTCATGATTTTACCCTGGCAGCTTGCAGCTTGTTGATGTTCATGAAGGTCAGCGCAAACCGTCCTCGTGAACGTGATGTGTGTTTGTACGAGGATCGTGACCCTCATGAAGCCTGTTCAGAATGTGTTCAGGATACAAAGGACCAAAATTAAAGAAAATAAAGCTGCTTTTTAGGGCTGTTCAAACCTTATTTTTCATGACAATATATACTTTGAAATATATAAAGTAAATATTTATTTATAATATATATGAAAATATACTTTGAGAACCTGTTGGGGAATGTGACTACTAGTTAAAGACGTGAGCTGGTAAATTCACAAACTTTCACCATCGTGTCTCTGAGCAGGCCGTCGTTCACACGCGTAACCCTCTGTACGGCGCTTTCGTCCAGGAACCAGAGAAACCTGACCTCTGTGAATGCTTTGGTTTCTTTGAACCGTCCAATGTGTTTCTTCCTCCTACAGATCACACTATCAAAGACAAAGAGAAACAGAGAGACAGAGACGGCGAGAAGAAGAGAGAGAGAGAGAAGGACAGAGAAAAAGAGCAGGAGAAAGAGATGAAGGAGAAAAGAAAACATAAGCTGATGATGGAGATGAAGAGAGAGAATGGAGAGGTGAAGATCCTGGAGAAAGGTGAGCGATCTGTCAATCATAATTCACAACACTCACGTTCACCTGTGTTTGACCTCTGACCTCACATGCATTTGGAAACTCGGGTTCACTTCTTGACATGCACATCATTTATAATTTTAATAATTAGAATGTATTATTAAAATATGTTGGGTTCCTAAACAGAGCTTTAGACAGATGCTGATCACTAAAAGACATCTGAGAAAGAGTGAACCTGCTCAAAAACACTGTTTCTGCTGGCAGCAGAGGGGTAGAAAACCGGCCCTCACCGGCCCTTGGAATCGTCCTAACCTCCCCCCCGGCACGGCGCCCCTGGGCTCCAGAATTAAAACTGACAGACCAGATTGTTTGCAAATGTGATGATTTAATATTTAACTCGCTTAGGCAGTGAATCGTTCAGAGTTATTACTGACTCACTCACTGAACCGCGAGTCGTTTTAGGTTTGAGTCTGATTCTAAACAAAGCGGAAAGTGTTTGTGACGTACATTCAGTCACTTTACTGACTTGATCATATGACAGTGAGCAAAGATCTACGTTCACCATTTATAATCAGTTAATAATGATGATGTTATAAAACATTTAGCATATGGGATCCACTTGTAAGATTGAATCGACTGTGTTTGGGTCATGTGTTGAACCGTTTAAAAAAATATATTTTTCCAAGCAATCAGAAATATTCTTTAAAACAGTGATATTTACACAAATGCAGTCAGAATCACTAAAGTCAGTGTTTTCATCACGTCAGCTGCTAAACTCATCTGTGCCTCTTCATTTATGGAAACACACAAAGTTATTTTTCACGGTCACCCCTAGATTGTGTTTAACACTCACGATTGTTTGTGCACAACTGATGACTAAACTAACTAATCATGTCACATCATTAATGAAAGTAGCGCGTTAGTTACATGTTGTTTTTGCATCTCAATTTTTATTCACATGACAAAAAATACTATGTTTGTCTCACCATATAGTGAGTGTCATTAACGAATTTAATGAAATAGAAGTAGATAAGTCATTAGTCAATAGTAAGTTAATAAGAAGAGCATTAATAAACTGTTGGAGACACAGTGGTGACAGACGGACTCATTCGACTCGTATTACTGTGCGTCAGTTTAGTTTTGATGACAGAACGTGATGTTTTCCTGCGTCTGCTCGTCTCTGTAGTGAGTTTGTGTCCGGTGAGTGTGTTCATGGTCAAAGCGGATGGATAGTCGGCCATCGGGGTCAGTTAGATTATCCGTTTCTGTATTTGTTCTATTAGTGTATTATTTGTGACCCTGGAGCACAAAATCAGTCATAAGGGTCAATTTCCTGAAATTGAGATTTATGCATCATCTGAAAGCTGAATAAATAATCTTTCCATTGATGTATGGTTTGTTAGGATAGGACAATATTTGAAAATCTGGAATCTGAGGGTGCAAAAAAATCTAAACATTGAGAAAAACATCTTTAAAGTTGTTCAAATGAAGTTCTTAGCAATGCATATTACTAATCAAAAATTAAGTTTTGATATATTTACGGTAGGACATTTACAAAATATCTTCATGGAACATGATCTTTACTTAATATCCTAATGATTTTTGGCATAAAAGAGAAATGTATAATTTTGACCCATACAATGTATTGTTGGATATTGCTACAAATATAGCTGTGCTTCTTATGACTGCTTTTGTGCTCCAGGGACACGTGTGATGCTGGTGGACGTGTGTGATAATTGTTACAGAGTTTTTGCTAGTTGTCTCTGAATGAGTGCTCAACTAGTGGATTTACTCAAACATCAGTCGCGACTAACAGAAGCTCACGTCTCACAGACGTCTCACCTATAAGGCTGATTTATGCTTCTGCGTCGAAACTACGCCATAGCCTGACGTGCACCTCTCCAAAAGTGTCACAGCGTGTCAAATCTACGCGGACCGCGAGCGCTGTGATTGGTCTGCTAGGACCGCGAGCGCTGTGATTGGTCTGCTAGGACCGCGAGCGCTGTGATTGGTCTGCTAGGACCGCGAGCGCTGTGATTGGTCTGCTTGGACCGCGAGCGCTGTGATTGGTCTGCTAGGACCCCTCCCTCCGTATGTGTTTGAGTTTTGTGTGTGTGTTTTGCACTTTAATATATTTTAATATTACACCTTCTTATTTAAAATAAACAAATCAAAGAACAAGTGTCTTATCATTTATATTAAAACGTAGCATTACATCACTTTGTTGTTCGCGACAAACAGTTGTTCTGCCGTGGTACTGCGGGTTACACCAGCAACATGCCCGTGGACACTGCAGACTAGCGGTTTACATGTGTACTGCACGTCGACGCAGAAGTATAAATGAAAACCCACGCACATCCTACGGCGTTGAGGCTACAGTGTATGTCCGACGCAGAAGTATAAATCAGCTTTAAGCTCTCGCTGATCTGAAGCACTCTGGAGATTTACAGACCTCGATGGATTCACCGCTGTCTGCTCCTGTCTTCATTAGCTCTGCTGTTTGCTAGGATGTCAAATCACTCTCGTTCTGAGGATTTTTGTGTAAGTTAATCTTCTTTCTCCTGTGCTGTAGGTGACAGAGAGAAGCCGAAGATCGACTCCGCTGAGGATCTGCTGATGAAAAAGGTCAAGAAGAAAAAGAAAAAGAAACACAAAGAAGGTGAAAAGCGGAAGCGGCCTAAGATGTACAGCAAATCTATCCAGACGGTGTGTTCTGATCTCCCCAAATCTGGCTCAGAACTCAAGCCGCCGCCTCCTCCAGTCCAGCAGGACGGTGCTCTGAGCTCCGTCAGCAGCCTGAAGCAGGAGAACAGCTGTGGCCAGAGCGCGAACGCAGCAGACGGCGAGGCCAGAGTGCACGTCGACGCAGAAGTATAAATGAAAACCCACGCACATCCTACGGCGTTGAGGCTACAGTGTATGTCCGACGCAGAAGTATAAATCAGCTTTAAGCTCTCGCTGATCTGAAGCACTCTGGAGATTTACAGACCTCGATGGATTCACCGCTGTCTGCTCCTGTCTTCATTAGCTCTGCTGTTTGCTAGGATGTCAAATCACTCTCGTTCTGAGGATTTTTGTGTAAGTTAATCTTCTTTCTCCTGTGCTGTAGGTGACAGAGAGAAGCCGAAGATCGACTCCGCTGAGGATCTGCTGATGAAAAAGGTCAAGAAGAAAAAGAAAAAGAAACACAAAGAAGGTGAAAAGCGGAAGCGGCCCAAGATGTACAGCAAATCTATCCAGACGGTGTGTTCTGATCTCCCCAAATCTGGTTCAGAATTCAAGCCGCCGCCTCCTCCAGTCCAGCAGGACGGTGCTCTGAGCTCCGTCAGCAGCCTGAAGCAGGAGAACAGCTGTGGCCAGAGCGCGAGCGCAGCAGACGGCGAGGCCAGAGCCGCTAAACTGGAGCGGCTGGAGTTCGGCTGTCTGGTTCACGTGGAGCACCAGCCGAACGGAGGAGCTCTGGTGGCTCACGCCTACAGCAAGGAGCTCTCTGTCCTGTCTCCTGTGGAGATGCAGAGGTTTGCGCAGGAGTTTGTGACGCTGGCGTTTTGCGAGGACCAGGATGGAGCCGCTAACTACGTGATGGGTGTGATTCACGGCGCTGCCTCCTACCTCCCAGACTTCCTGGAGTACTTCTCTACTAAGTTCCCCAACTCACCCGTCAAAATGGAGATCCTGGGGAAGAAGGACATCGAGACGACTAATATGGCAAACTTCCACACTCAGGTTAGTAGATGCACAGGCTGTGTTGCACTGCTGGGTGTTTGTGTTCAGACATTACACGAGACGATTAAACATCAGCAAACGAACGACTAGAATAACAGAGCAGTGCTGCAGACACACAACATGGGTGGCCAAAAGTACATTTAGCACATTAGTATTTAGAAATCAATGTATGCACACAATTCTGCTATTGGTTTTTATGTGTGCACCATCTGATTTAATCAATTGGAAATTTTTTATGTGTACATTTGCACTCTATTAAACAATGTTCATTCACGAGGCCACAGATGATCGTAATGTGTTGATATGTCATGCAGTGGGAGGGAGAAATAGCCTACAATTCTCTGATGCATCGTGAATCTTTCTGTGTTTCTGTGTTTTGAAGGTGTATTTACTTGACAATTACTCAACTGCATAGAATTGTTATTATTATTCAATACTATTTGAAGTACTTATATAATTGTATAAATTAAATATTTAAAGTACTCAAACAATTAAAAATATGTTTTATTATTTGTGGTATGAATAGTCATTGCATTTCACTGGATTGGTAATGACTTCTGAAATTTGACACCGTGTCCTAACTACACGCAACGCGACAAGATTCCAGCGACAAGCAATTTGTGCGTCCACACCAGACGCGACGCGACAGAGTCAATCAAATATCACAGCCAATCAGAAGCATGTGGGGGCGGAGCCTCTCTGCACTCGCAACAAAATGGATACGTTTATAATCCAATTCATAAATAGTAAAGCTTTTTAACATCATTAAATGTACATACTGAGTGACTGATAACATCTTTGTCATGGAATACACTCGTTGGTTCGCAGTGAGTTCACAGTTTTAACGGTCATCTTTATTTTCAAGATTTGAGGTAAACTATCTATTGTTGCTTTCAGTATGGCTATAAGGTCACACAAAATGACATTTAAACTCATATTAGAGACGTTTAACTTTGAATAAAGCACATAATCACCTGAGATTATCTACTGTCATATAGTTTGTTTGTTGTTGTTCCAGCCGCGACGTCGCGGAAATAGAAACCGTTTCTAAATTAGAAATTTCGCGTGTCACCGTCACGGCTAGTTAGGACAAAACCTCTGATTAACATGGAAAAGATAGCTTTTATCGCGTGTCGCGGCGTTGCGTGTAGTTAGGACACGGTGTTAGTATCATGACAACATGAAGTAGATTACTGGATGAGAAGAATCAAATCATGAAGCCAGTGAGATTCACCTCTAATGTCGTGTGTTTGTCTACATACTTATACATCATACAATTTGCTACTCAATACTACTGTGGGGCACACTGGCTAACAAAATTACATTCTGGGAGGTCAAATCCTCCTTCCGGGGTTGAAGGTTAAAGTCACGTTATGAAGGATTGGGCGAGGGCTTTCGCTTCAACCCACAGGCTAAAAAAAACCACCCGCAGCAACAGTAGGGTAAACGTACCTATTAAGCTCACCAAAATCTACATCGAGTCATTTTTAGTACACAAGATATTGGTTTCAGTACAAGAAGTTATATTAAAATAAAATATTAATCTCTCACACAAAAATATTTAATTTTATTTTAAATGACAAAAGCATTTAAATTAAGATATGCATCATTAAATCAAAAAGTCTGGCTGTGCTTTATGGGTACATTTTTGTCCCCTTCAAGCACACCCCTGTTCCCATTAAGCTCACATCATGTTTTATTAAAAAGTCTTGTTTATTTTGAACAACATTTTTAAAGAATAATTGAAAAAAAAATTTATTTGAAGGTACAAAGTCAATCACAAAAAAAATAAATAAATAAATAAAATCATGCAACAAAGCACTCAGTCTGATCAGTTATATACTCCTAGTGAAGTGTCATTTAAGCACACTGCAGCATCTAGACTAGTCCACGTTCAGCGAAGTAACACATATTCAAAAAAACAAAGTAGGTAAGTGTATGAAGCCTAGTGTTTTAACAATCTGTTCACATTTTAATAGTCGTGTAGCGTATTCCAGCCTTTATTTGTTTTTCCTGGACAGATACGACAGGTTTCTGATGGCTCCTTCTTTGAATGGACCGCATGCCTCTTTCATTTTTGGGCATAAACTATAGTTATGTCTCGATTTTGTCATCTTAAAGCTGTTAAAATCAGTTATTAATCATTTTATTAATATCAACTTAAAGTGACGACCATCAGTTAATATTTAAAGTCTGTTTATGAAGTATTTACATAGACTTTCAATGTGGAAGAGCTTAAAGAGAGCACACTGAGCTTAATTGGAGCAGCAACAATTTTTAGTAAATTTCATGTAATAATTATTAAAATGACAATATTTTGCAAAATAAATAATCTAGGTCATGTATTAAGGTCATACATATTTTATTATGAACAACTATTATTAACAATATCTATGAAATTATACTTTTTCTTGCTGATGTCACACTGAAGCTGTGTGATTTTCATAGTAGTGCACCCTTTAAGCTCACCTTAAAATAATGTGAAATCTTTAAAAAATACAGCAGTATAAAACCACAGGCCAGCAATAAACTGTCAATTTATAATATTATGGATGTAAAGGTACAAGCCAGTAATGCCTGTGAAGCAATATATTAGCGTAGCACACAATCTTATACAGCTAGTCAGCTAACTGTGTTCTGTAGCATCTGCGCTATGCTGCTAAAACTATCTTTTGGATCTAACTGTAATTATTTCCCACATCCAAGTTTAATTTTATTTTAAATGACAAAAGCATTTAAATTAAGATATGCATCATTAAATCAAAAAGTCTGGCTGTGCTTTATGGGTACATTTTTGTCCCCTTCAAGCACACCCCTGTTCCCATTAAGCTCACATCATGTTTTATTAAAAAGTCTTGTTTATTTTGAACAACCTTTTTAAAGAATAATTGAAAAATAT
>NW_015663712.1:292885-293600 GCF_001515625.1 Sinocyclocheilus rhinocerous
TAATCTAGGTCATGTATTAAGTTCATACATATTTTATTATGAACAACTATTATTAACAATATCTATGAAATTATTGATGTCGCGCTGAAGCTGTGTGATTTTCATAGTAGTGCACCCTTTAAGCTCACCTTAAAATAATGTGAAATCTTTAAAAAATACAGCAGTATAAAACCACAGGCCAGCAATAAACTGTCAATTTATAATATTATGGATGTAAAGGTACAAGCCAGTAATGCCTGTGAAGCAATATATTAGCGTAGCACACAATCTTATACAGCTAGTCAGCTAACTGTGTTCTGTAGCATCTGCGCTATGCTGCTAAAACTATCTTTTGGATCTAACTGTAATTATTTCCCACATCCAAGTTCCAGGTTATAATATCTAAAAAATGCGCACTTAAGGGGCTCCTCTTTTGGTGAAAGTTTTCAGACAGCTTTCAGAATGGCCGCCAGTCAGTGTGCACACATGGAGCACATGGAGAGCGTGCACTGATCTGATTGACTTGAAATTACAGGAGGAATGTAGTAACAAACACATCAATCACATCAATTATCAAGTATGATAATACATTATTTTTCTTTTTATAATCTGAGCTGGAATATGGAAGTGTGCTTAATGGGTACGTGAGATTAATAGGTACGTTTACCCTAACCTGTAGAAGGAAAAAACACATCTTAAGCATGCAGAATAACATAAGTGGACTTTGAACGATTAA
>NW_015663712.1:294170-322504 GCF_001515625.1 Sinocyclocheilus rhinocerous
AGCTAAGTAACACATTCAAAAATCAAATAAAACACACCAATAAAACATTTAATTAATGGGGATGAACACAGAAACTAGCCTCATTATGAAGCCTCTTTTTAAATGGATGTCAACTTATCTATAGTCTCTTATGGCTGGAATACACTACATGATTTTTGCCCCGATTTTCCACAGATTTACTGTCTGGAGAAGTTGATGCTAGTTGCCAAAGGTCAGAGCCAGTCTGCAGATTTGAGTTGACAGAATCTATAGAAAATCAATTAACTTAACTTAAAGTGACAACCATCACTTAATATTTAAAGTCTGTTTAAGAAGTATTTACATAGACGTTCAATGTGGAAGAGCTTAAAGAGAGCACACTGAGCTTAATTGGAGCAGCAACAATTTTTTATAAATTTCATGTAATATTTATTAAAATGACAGGATTTTGCTAAATAAATAGTCTAGGTCATGTATTAAGTTCATACATATTTTATTATGAACAACTATTATTAACTATATCTATGAAATTATACTTTTTCTTATTGATGCCACACTGAAGCTGTGATTTTCATGGTAGTGCACCCTTTAAGCTCACCTTGCAATCATATGAAATCTTAAAAAATTACAGCACTGTAAAACCACAGACCAGCAATAAACTGACAATTTATAATATTATGGATTTAAAAGTACAAGCCAGTAATGCCTGTTAAGTAATATATTAGTGTAGCACACAATCTTATACAGCTAGTCAGCTAACTGTGTTCTGTAGCATCTGCGCTATGCTGCTAAAACTATCTTTTGGATCTAACTGTAATTATTTCCCACATCCAAGTTCCAGGTTATAATCTGCAAAAGTCTGAACATTCATCTCTTAATTTTACAATAAGTAGTGAATCTTACAAAATAAAGGCTTAAATATCTAAAAAATGCACATTTAAGGAGCTCCTCTTTTGGTGAAAGTTTTCAGACAGCTTTCAGAATGGCCGCCAGTCAGTGTGCACACATGGAGACATATCTCAGCGTGCACTGATCTGATTGACTTGAAATTACAGGAGGAATGTAGTAACAAACACATCAATTGGTTAAGACATCAAGTAGGATAATAAATAATTTTTTCTTTTTATAATCTGAGTTCAAATATGGAAGTGTGCTTAACGGGTACGTTTACCTTATGTCAACACTGCTAGTAATACAGAAGTGTTTTAAAGAGGCAGCGGTGAAGTGCTCACGAGTTTTCAGCGGTCTTAAATATTGTTTCAGCGTTCCGTATAGGGTTAGGAAGATCATTCCACCAGCAAGGAACAGCGTTCTGGAACGTGATGTTGTGCCTCTCTGTGATGTGCCACACAGCGTCGCTCAGTGGTTGACCGCAGGCTTCTGGACGGTGTGTAGACTCATAAGAGCAGCTGGAACATGATGGAAGTCCAGTACTGCAGTCTAGAAATGACAAGGGCCTGGACTGAGTTAAACAGAGCCTGATCCACCTGACGATGTGCAGAGCTGGTTCTGCTTGGTCTGTTAGGGTTATTGTTGATGACCGTAGCTGGTGAATTGTACTGTACCGTTAGAGTAGCCGTGAAGACGAGAAGCTCTGTTTTTGCTAGATTATCTTTATATACGCTGGAATCGTCTGGTTAGAATGAATAGTAAAGCTGTGTTTCTGCAGCAGAGCAATGAGCGCAGATCAAGATGACATTGTGTTTGATTGTGTGTCTTTGTGTGTGTTGTGACCTGTGAGCTCTTAGGATTGTTACTCTCTCTCTCACACACACACACACACACTTTATCAGAAACATTGAGACAGGCCGACCCATGAGGTCTGATGTTTGACAATCTTTTCATTAGAAACAGCATCTGCTCTTCCTCCGTTTGTACCATTAATAGAAACGTGAGCTCCATAAAACGGCTGGACACACTGCCAGAGAGAGAGAGAGATCGCTAGCAGTGTTTGTTCTGCTGTATGTCAGGCAGAGATGAGTCAGACCTGCAGGCATTAGCAGCCTGGACATGACGTGAGTGACGTCATCAATCCCATCATGCACTGCTCACTTCACATTCCCTTGGTTCCTGCAGAGCTCACTGTACTGGAGTGATCACATGACCACACACAGCGCTTCTCTGGCGCTGCATCATTCGTTTATTAATAGCATTCTGTGTATGTTTGCGTTTATGATCATGTGATCAAGCTTGTGTGTTTAGACGATTGAAACAGCTGGACAGACGGAGAGTTAGAGACTGTCTGACAGGTGTGTGTGTGTGTGTGATTTTACTTGAGTCAAAACGCTCACCGTCCTCCTCTCTGTCTCTCATAATATCTGTACTTAGTGGGCAAATGAAATCCAAGAGCTCTCTCTGACCCTCCATAGACAGCAATGCAACTGACACGTTCAAGGCCCAGAAATGTAGTAAGGACAGGGACGTTTACAGACATTTTGAGGGGCAGGGGCTCAAGTGGAAAAAAGGGCACTTATATTTTATTTTTTATAAACAAAACATTAAATATATTGGGGTGTGCAATATTGACAAAATATATATCTTAATATTTTATGGGATTTTATCGATAACGATAATTAGACAATATTTTGCTGAGTGTGTTATTAGGGATGCAACGATACCATTTTTTCCAGAATCGATCCGATACCAAAAATTCTGAGTATCGGCTTATTCCGATCCGATACAGCGCAGTTTTTAAAAAAAAAAATCAGTTTAGAATTTCTATACTGCTGTGTGTTGACCTGATCATCACTCGTGTGTGTTAAACACAATCAGCTAAATATAGACAACTTCATTTTAATTAAAAATAACAAATGAAAATAAATATATAATCCTAATATGACAAAAAATACTATTATAAACTAGACTAGTGGATAATTCACCAGCAAAAGTTATTCTAGAAAAATCATGGGTGCACAATAATTTTATAAAAACATTAAAAAAAAAAAATATATATATATATACTATAAAATTAAAAGACATTTCTTTTAAATGCATAGCACAGTAATGAAGGCAGCAACATATGATTGATAGAACAGAACAAAAAAAGACTATTGATAATCTTTCATTGCACAAAAGTAAAATACAAAAGGGTATGGCTCCAATACAGAGAGCGGCACAAAGCGCTTATGTGCATCCCGTGCGCAGAATGAAGCGCTTGAAGCAACACGGAGTCACAGCGCTGCGCTTAAAAAACAAAACAAAAAAAAGAGATATTGTTACGTAGTGTATTATATCTGTGCGATATTTTATTGAGCCTTTTCTTTTAACAGTTTTAAATCTCAGTTATTGTGCGCTCTTGAAGAGAGTTTCATCGTTTTGACTGTAGTAACCGAACGCGACACGCAGATAGAATGGAGGATGACAGACAGCCGCAGCGGAGAGAAGTGTTTACGTGAACTTGACTTAAATATTCATCTATACTTCACATTAAACTATGGAACGGCTTCAGAACACTTGAAATAGTGCACAAAAATGTTATGGTGCTTTATAATGTTTTTGTGCATTTCGTGGGGCTTAACAATAACACAAAATAGTATATGCACAATATCTGATTTAGATCAGTCTCGTCTGACTGATACCTGATCCAGCAGAAAATGCCAGTATCGGAGCCGATACCAATACTGAGCATCGGATCGATGCATCCCTAGTTATTGTGCTGATATCTTAAAGGGTTAGTTCACCCAAAAATGAAAATTAGCCCATAAATTACTCACCCTCAAGTCATCCTAGGTGTTCATGACTTTCTTCTTTCAGACGAATCCAGTCGGAGTTATTAAAAATTGTCTTTGATCTTCCAAGCTGTTTAATGCCACTCAGCAGGTGTTGCAGTGCATCAGTCCAAAAGAAGTGAAATAAAAAGAGCCCATCCATAAAAAAAAGTGTCTCACACGGCTCCGGTGTACACGGAAGCAGCTCCGGGCGGATGACGTATGAGGTCGGTCCAATTTATTTGATTAATTTGAGGTCGGCTCAATTTATTACATACCTCCCCAGTCTAGGGAAGGAGTAATAAAGAAAGTGGTGGAGGTATGGAGGGAGCTTTCCCCTTCTACTGACTCACACGCAACACCATAATCGATACAAAACAGAATAAAATGTATTGAACACAAGGAAGCAGACAGAACTTCAGGAGGGGTCAAGGCCAACATAATTAACAGAACATACTAAGTCCCAAAAGCAATCTACCTAATCTATCAAACAAAAGAGAGAGAAAAAAAAAACAAATATTACACCAACTCCCTTGCTTTCCTTAAACAGGAGAAAAAGGGTAATAATAAATGCCAACCACCTCCCTACAGCTTCCCACAAAAAAAACAAACAGAAAAGCTCTTAACAGAAAAATAAAATAACTCATGGTTTGGGTTAAATGAGTCCTCCCACAAGAGGATTAAGGATCTTTCAACACACTTATCAACAACAAGTTAACCACAAACACGAGACGTCAGCAGAAGGGACTCTTGTTCCAAGCCTTCACAATCCAGACATCTCAGCTCTGCCTTTTAACTACAAACATTTCCTCTAGTGGGCCAATCAGGATAGTGCAGCAATCAGCAGGATCATCAACTAATTGAACTCCACCTGTTAGTCCTTAACAGTGTTTGAGAGAGAGAGAGAGAGAGAGAGAAAAGCAAAACAAAACAAACAGAGCACATGCACAAAAGAGACACTCCCACTTATGGCGCTTTTCCACTGCGTGGTACGACTCGGCTCGGTACGGCTCAGTACGGCACGGCTCGGTTTGGCTCAGTTTGCGTTTCCACTGCAGTTCAGTACCGCTTTAGAGTGGGCGGGATTATTCACATGTCGTTATAGTTGCGCCGCCTCTACTGCCGCGACTCCTAAAAAACTTTTTCATTCCACGTCGCCCCATCAAGCTCTCGCTGGATCCGCTCCTCTGCTATCAACGAGAGGAACGTCTGTTCTTCCTTCAGACTGCTGCACATTCAGAAACAGTGTCGTGTGCTGCTGCTATAAAATCCATCTGCAGTGTCACAGCATACATTGGCAAAAGTGTTGTTCACCAACTTCATTTTAGTAGTAAGAGCAACATGAGCATAAAGGCAAAGAATCCATTTTACTGGCTTTTAAGCCTCATTGCCTAGCAACACTGTTATCAATTGCCAGTTATGTATAGCTAATAATAAAATTAAAGATATTTTGTAAGGCTAAGGTTTACGCTGAATCAACATGCTAACGTCCAATAGGCATTTGACTTTTTCTGCATCAGAATAAAAACCTCAATGTTAATCTGTTATTACATACCTCTCCAGTCTAGGGATGGGAAGGAGTAATAAAGAAAGTGGTGGAGAAATGGAGGGAGCTTTCCCCTTCTACTGACTCACACGCAACACCATAATCGATACAAAACAGAATAAAATGTATTGAACACAAGGAAGCAGACAGAACTTCAGGAGGGGTCAAGGCCAACATAATTAACAGAACATACTAAGTCCCAAAAGCAATCTACCTAATCTATCAAACAAAAGAGAGAGAAAAAAAAAACAAATATTACACCAACTCCCTTGCTTTCCTTAAACAGGAGAAAAAGGGTAATAATAAATGCCAACCACCTCCCTACAGCTTCCCACAAAAAAAACAAACAGAAAAGCTCTTAACAGAAAAATAAAATAACTCATGGTTTGGGTTAAATGAGTCCTCCCACAAGAGGATTAAGGATCTTTCAACACACTTATCAACAACAAGTTAACCACAAACACGAGACGTCAGCAGAAGGGACTCTTGTTCCAAGCCTTCACAATCCAGACATCTCAGCTCTGCCTTTTAACTACAAACATTTCCTCTAGTGGGCCAATCAGGATAGTGCAGCAATCAGCAGGATCATCAACTAATTGAACTCCACCTGTTAGTCCTTAACAGTGTTTGAGAGAGAGAGAGAGAGAGAGAGAAAAGCAAAACAAAACAAACAGAGCACATGCACAAAAGAGACACTCCCACTTATGGCGCTTTTCCACTGCGTGGTACGACTCGGCTCGGTACGGCTCAGTACGGCACGGCTCGGTTTGGCTCAGTTTGCGTTTCCACCCCAAAAGTGAACCGTACCGTGCCGTACCATGCAGTGGAATAGCGCCATTATATAGGTCCTGGGACGTAACACCCCCACCGTTAAAGTTTACATCCCACTGGATGTCAATCAATTATTGACACTTCAACTTTGATAGATAGGCCAGGGTTATACCTTTTTAACACATGTTGTATAAGCATCCAGTGTCCATTTGAATGGCAGAATGCAATTAGAAACAGAGATAACAAAGTCTCAAAAAAAAATTCTCTGCACGTTCACACTCAGTAGTTTCAATACATTTTCTGTAAACACAGAGCACATTAATAAAAGGAGCAACAACAAACAACTTCTAACTAAATCCTGGGTGTGAACCATACAAGCATAAAAAACACTGTAACACCCATTTGATAAAGGGGAGAGGAGACTGAAGGGCAGTGACAACATTTTCTTCCATTCACTCACAATCAACCCCTTTCCATAGAAGCAAGGTACACTAGAGATGGATACTTTCCTAGTTTCCAAGTCAACATTAACACAATTCTCTGACGAAGGTTCTGATTCTTGTGCTTTAAGCAATTCTCAGTTGACTTTTAAAGAGATCATGGGTACCATCCCTGCTTCAGAACAAAGTTCAGGCTTAACAGACAGTTCATCCTCTACAGGAATAGTCACTGGAAGCATAAACTCTTCAGAAGGGTCAAAAACATCCCCAAGTCCCTGTGACTGTGAATGCATCACTATGCCAGGAGAAAACTCAGGGCACTGACTAGTAGTGTCAGGCTGCTCAATAACACTAATGTTGTGTACATCGATAGAAGATGGAAAGACTTCACCACCTGTGAGGTCGTTTCCCAAGATAAGGTCAACTCCAGCAATAGGCAGCTGTTCACATACTCCTAATTTAACAGGGCAGTTAACAAGATCAGACTTCAAGTTAACATGATGAAGAGGATTATTAACACAAGCCATCTCAATGCCGCATACCAACACATCAGTGCCAGCATAGGAGTTAGTGGAGAAAGGCAGAATACTCCCCAATATGAATTATTGAGCTGATCCTGTATCTCTTAAAATCGAGATTGGTCTTAAGTCAGACTCAAACAGGGATACAGAACCAGACAGAAGAAAAGGTTGAAAAGATGTCACTTCAGCATCATTCACCGTAGGCAGAGACTGTACAAGCGCAACTCTTTTAGTCTCGGATGTCAAACTTTTCTGCTTCCAATCTTCACTGTCAGAAATTAGATGATTTGGGGCCAGGCAATAAAAACATACACGCTTGTCACCCGTATGTTTTGAATCAGGCTTGCACAAACTCTCTGATTTTGAATGACCTGCCCAAACCGAATCCGTAACGGTATCGTCAGCGGGAGATCGATTTCTCCTTCAAATTTATCGGCGACAACAGCAGCATCAGACAGCTTAGTCACCTTTTTCTCATTTAAGTGCACAACAATATTCTCCGGCAAACAACTTTTAAAATTCTCTACCAAAATTAACTCTCGAAGTTGCTCAAATGTGGACACTTTACTAGAACAACACCATTTGTCAAAGAGATTACCCTTCTCTCTGGTAAATTCTACGAATGTTTGTTTGACTGATTTCACATAGTCCCGAAACTTCTGGCGGTACGCCTCGGGTACCAATTCATAAGCTCTAAACACGGCAGTTTTAACAATGTCATAATCTAATGACTGTTCAATGGGCAAAGAAGAGCAAACTTCCTGGACTTTACCCTCCAAATTACATTGTAGGAGTAAAGCACACATATCTTTTGGCCACCGAAGTTTCACAGCTACATGTTCAAACGTTGTGAAATAGGAATCTACTTCTGCTTCACAAAATTTTGGAACCAATTTGATATACCTACTAACATCAAAATCTGCTACCCCTGCTCCATCACCAGGAGTCGAAGCAGCTGGGGCAGACAGAGATCCCAGGCAAAGGAGAAGGGGTCACCAGAACATTATCAGACAAGAACTGTGGAGCAAACGACCTACGCTCTCGTTCACGATCAATCTCTAATTCAAGCTCCCGCAACCGCAACATCTGATTATCATATTCCTGCTTTTTAACCAGTAGGTCTAATTCTTTCAATTTAATTGCCAACGGAAGCTCAACTGGTTTTGTCTCAGGAACAGGGAGTGACTTTACATCAGAGCCCTCAATAACAGAGGTCTTATCTCCAGTCCCACCCTCCTCAGACTCATCAGGTAAAATTCCTTGATCTACCAAAACCTTTTGCAAATCAGTTTTAATACTACGTTTAGTCGCGTGTCTGGAAACTGAAATATTAAAAAAGTCAGCCACTTGTAACAAGTCATCTTCATGGCACTTGTTAAAACACCTCAAATGAAAAAATAAATGAATATATGTATATCATAAAAAAAAACTCCCCAGAAAAAAAGGGCACTTTCTCTCGAGGAAGAAAAAGGGCAGGTGCTCAAGCCCCCTTTGATGTCTATGTGTGCACGTGCCTGAGTAAGGACATTGATAAAATGGTCCATGTGACATCAGTGGGTTAACCGTATCATATCTTATGAAGCTACGAGAATACTTTTTGTGCGCAAAGAAAACAAAAATAATGACTTCATTCAACAATTTCTTCTCTTCCGTGTCATTCTTTGCTGTGTGTTCACGACAGTACCATGACGCATGCGTGTGCATTCCTCTGCTCGTAAACAATGTGCAGCGCATGCGTGTTCTACGACAGAACGCCGGCTCCTGCGTCAGCAGCACCACACGCATGCATCGTGTTACTCTCATGAACGCACAGCGGAGAATGACACGGAAGTGCCCACTGTGATGATTGGATAACAGTTGTGTTTTTTTGACAGCCTACATCCTGCTGTGATTTAGGTAAAAAACGAATAAATACTCAGAACATATCAAATGAACTGTGATAAAAGACAAAGCAATAGTGATCATGTAATGAAAACAGTTGGACCAAGTTCTTACTGTCGCGGACTGGAACTTTATTAAAAATAAAGTTCATCCACTGTTTTCTAATGTTGAGATCAGAAGGAAGGCGATACAAAGACTGTTTTTCCAAAACTTGGGACTGCACAGCGACTTGTTGTCTTCGGAGCATCTTTATAGTTTAGTCACGAGTTTTATAGGTAGAAACTCTTGTGTTTGCGGGATGCGGGAGAATAAAATGATTCGCGGGACTCCCGTAAAATAAATATCTAAACATAAAATATCTAAAAACATATAAATTGTTATTCATCTATTGCACAAAAACAACAACAACACCTAATATAAAGTAAAAATGATTAAGAGGCGCAAGCATAGGCAGAGCCTCCACCTAAAACACGTGTTCAAAGCGCTGAGCAATGTAGCCAATCACAGACAGATCTGTTGATTTCTGCAATGCAATGGCCAATCAGAGGTGATTAAGTTAGAATCCACTCACCGCTCAAAACCCTGGAGTTCTTGCGCAGTCACCGGCAGCGCTGAAATTTGCATGCATGCTCACGAATCCTCTCATAACACACAGTGTAGACATTGTGAAAGATTCATTGTGCATATATTCGTTGTGTTATAACAGAGTTTTATGAGATCGCGATGAACTGAGATGTCAACTTTTTAGTGATAATAAAGGGGGCCTGTTTGCTCGCATTCTGCCATGCCAAACCATGCATACAGCAGCCCATGCTTGCTTTTCTGTTACAGTGCTTTGTGAATGTTGATGCTTAGCCTAAATAAATATTTTATCAGGAGCGTTTATACTGGTATGCTGTGGAACTTAGGAGATGTTACAGAGTTAATGTAAATTTCATGGATGTACTGAAAAAATCGATATAGGTTGCTTTTATGAGGGTTTTGCGGGCGGGAGCAGGACAAGATAACATATATTTCTATGGGAGCGGGTGGGACTGAAAAATCCGTCCCGCGCAGGTCTCTAGTGAGAGGCACCTTTTTTATAAATTGTTTTCTATTGGCAGTGAGCGTTTTGCGCGCTGTTTATGTGCCCCAGGCGCCTAGTGTTTTAGCCGCCTGCTGTGCCTCGTGTTTTGGTAGGAAAGCTCTGAGCACCTGAAGTTGAAAAAAAAAAACTCTGAGCAGAAAAGCGCCATCTTCATTCGCATTTTTTCAATTGTCCAATCGAATGATTGGAGACCATTGTGGTGACAGAAGTTTACGGTTGCTTGGAACGTCAGGAGACTGCAGTGATGGAGGAGAAACTTGTGCTGGCTGCTGCAGGTTACCCGGAGCTGACTTCACGAACCGCAGTGTTTAAAGTTTCTGGTTATATGACCGTTCACTTAACAGCAAACCAAAGATTCTAGAGCACGTCGCGCTATAACCCTTGATTAGATTGACAGAACACACTGCTCTTTTCTAAATTAAATAAGTCAACTAAAAAAAGTCAGTGCAGTGCGGCTCGCATTTTCAAACCTAAAAACCACCTTCTGTCTGATCAGGCCTAACAAAGCAGTGTTTGTAAGTGCAGTACTGCTTTGTTTACAGCGGTTACTGGGGAAACAGCTCTATTCCTGCTGTTCCATCAGCGCCACCTGCTGTCAGACAGTGGAGTTACATTCTCATTCATTCTGTCTACTGTTTGTCTTCAGACCAATGCAAAAATGGGAACTAATTATTGTTGTAAATCTTTACCTGTAGATGAAAAACAAGCAAATGTCTCAGCACTTCGGATAATAATTTTGCTCTGAATATACTTTATTGTATTTCAAGAGATTTTTATGGACTTTTATCAGACAAATAAGATCCAGAAACCATGGCATTTGACAGCGGAGATGTGGTGTGTGTTCAGGTGAGGAGGAGTTACTCTCACGGGACGTACCGCGCCGGTGCTATGAGGCAGATCAGTCTGGTGGGCGCCGTGGACGAGGAGGTGGGCGATTATTTCCCAGAGTTCCTCAATATGCTGGAGAAGTCGCCCTTCCTGGAGGTGTGTTTTCCACTGTCACTCTTTCACACACACTTTTCTTTTGGCAGCAGCATATTGACCTGTGTGTGTGTGTGTGTGTAGCGGACGCTGCCGTGGGGGACGTTCTCCAGTCTGAAGCTGAAGAGCCCGACAGACAGTGACGATGGGCCCATCATGTGGGTTCGGCCCGGAGAGCAGATGATCCCAGTCACAGACATGCCAAAGTCTCCCTTCAAACGGAAACGGTAACTCAGCAAACTTCACTCATGTGTGTGTGTGTGTGTGTGCGTGTGTCTCAGCTCTGTGTCTAACTGCATTTTCTCATCAGACATCAGAACTCAGTCTGTCATGATCCTCCTGTCTAATATCAGTCCATAACATCATCATCATGAGCTCCAGAAGTTCAGATCAATAACATCAGTGCTCGAATGACTCTGGGTGTGCGCACACACACACACACACACACAAAAACATGAAGATGCGTGCAGAGTGTAACATGTAGTGTCATTGATGCTCAGTGATCAGGAACTGTGTGTGTCATTTGTTATGGAATGATGATGAAATTCATAATTATTTATTTTTGCAGGTCGACTAATGAAATTAAAAATCTTCAGTATTTGCCGCGAACCAGTGAGCCGCGCGAGATGCTGTTTGAGGACCGGACCAGAGCTCATGCTGACCACATCGGTCAAGGGTTCGAACGCCAGACCACTGCTGCTGTGGGAGTGCTGAAAGCCGTCCGCTGCGGGGAAGGGTGAGCGAACACACACGCACTCACACTTGCAGACAGACTCACACACACACTCACTAACTCTCACACTTACAGACAGACTCACACACACTCTCACACTTACAGACAGACTCACACACACTCTCACACTTACAGACAGACTCACACACACACACTCACTCACTCACTCACTCACTCACTCACACACACACACTCACTCACACACACACACTCACACTTGCAGACAGACTCACACACACACTCACTAACTCTCACACTTACAGACAGACTCACACACACACACTCACTCACTCACTCACTCACTCACACACACACACTCACACACACTCACACTCACACTTACAGACAGACTCTCACACACACACACACACAGACACACACACACACACAGATTCAGCCGACACACAGCTGTGATTCCTCTGGAAGCTGTATGAAACATCTCTCTGCTGTGGTTTGTTGGTGTGAGCTGGTGATCTGGATTGTTTGTGTTTTCTTGCAGTGCTGATCCTCCACGCATAACCAAAGACGTGATCTGTTTCCACGCGGCTGATTTCCCTGACGTGGTGCAGCGACTGCAGTTAGACCTGTATGAGCCGCCTCTGTCTCAGGTGAGGTCACTTCCTGTACTGACCCTAACCCTGCGGAACACATCCTCTGTGAGACCCTCGCTAGTGCGCGATCCGGAGCACTGCCGTCCAGGCGTGGGAAGAGATATGTGTTTGACGTCTGACTGTAATATGTTGTACTTTGCTCTAAACTCTTACTTCAAGGCCAGATACACATTACAGCTAAATTCATTGCTCAATCCTTTAGTGCTCAATCCTGTTCTGTACACACATTATAGAGTAATTTATGGGAATGATAACTGCATTCTACAAACAAATGAACTCCTGATGAATTCAGGTAGTGATAACTGGATGCAGTGTGTACAGAACTGAACAACCAGTTATTAATAATGTATTTAAACACGAATCAGAGATTAGTCTCTTCTGTGTGTGCAGTGCATTTGTGTTGCCAGATGCCAGGAAAAACAGCAAACATGACAAGCTCATAATAAACCTAAATACTATTCAAATGCTTTACGTTGAAAATAAAATGTAAATATTGTGACCCACACCTTCCACTTTAATAACTCCATAAAGTGGCTCTCATTATGATCCAAGCCCAAATGACCCAAAGACACAGCGACCTGCGAGAGTTCACTGCGAAACAGCCATCCAAGCTTAAACAAAACCTCTGTTCACTGTGGGTTAGTTAAAATTGACTAACGTGACAAGTCTTTATAGACAAGTCACTTTAGTCCAGAAGAGCAGATATCAGCAATGCCAGAATGTTGCCACTGTGTGAATCATCACAGTTCCTTACACACACAGAGCGATGATTTAGGGGTATTTGAGTTAAAAAAAACAAAAAGTAGACAAGTTTGATGTGCAGTTTGATGAGTGTCCTGCTCATTCTCTCTCTCTCTGTCCAGTGTGTGCAGTGGGTGGATGATGCTAAACTCAATCAGCTGAGGCGAGAGGGAATCCGCTACGCTCGTATCCAGCTCTACGATAACGACATCTACTTTATCCCTCGCAACGTAGTTCACCAGTTCAAGAGCGTGTCGGCCGTGTGCAGCCTCGCCTGGCACGTGCGTTTGAAGCAGTATAATCAGCAGCCCGAGGAAGAGGAGGCTCGTGAGGAAGGCGAGGAGCTGAAGCAGCACATCAAGCAGGAGTCAGCTGGCGAGGATGGCAGAGCTGCAAACACAGACTGCAGACCTGCGCAAGAGTCGCCGTGCGTAACGCAAATAAAGATGGAGCGGGCGGAGCTACTCGCTGACAGACCGCCCAAACCTCCTCCTGGAAGTAACAGCTCGACTCCGCCTCTCGTCTCCTCTGACGGGCGACCCAAAGCACACCACACGGCAGAATGTCCAAGCACTCCGTCACACCCGTCACGCAACCCCACAACCGGTCCACACACACCCAAACACACACACACACCAGCACCAACCAAACACACACACACACCAGCACCAACCAAACACACACACACACCAGCACCAACCAAACACACACACACACCAGCACCAACCAAACACACACACACCTCCGCCTCCAGATATCTCCATTCTTCCTCTGTCCCCAAACCGGGCTACACGCCCTCAACACCAACTAAACTCAGCCATTCTGCCAACACAACCAAACCCATGCAACCTACTAACACATCCAAACCAACACAACTGGCTAACATAACCAAACCAACACAACCCACTAATGCGACCAAACCCACACAACCTACTAACACAACCAAACCAACACAACCTACTAACACAACCAAATTCACACACCCTACTAACACAACCAAACCAACACAACCTACTAACACAACCAAACCAACACAACCCGTTAACACAACCAAACTCACACAACCTACTAACACAACCAAACTCACACAACCTACTAACACAACCAAACTCACACACCCTACTAACACAACCAAACCAACACACCCTACTAACACAACCAAACTCACACAACCTACTAACACAACCAAACCAACACACCCTACTAACACAACCAAACCAACACACCCTACTAACACAACCAAACTCACACACCCTACTAGCATAACCAAACCCACACATTCTGCGAACACAGCCAAGCACACACACTCCACACTAATAACCAAACCCGGCCCCAAACTGAGCTCTGGACTGTCAATCAGCTGGACTGCTCCGCCCCTGGCCCTGCCCCAGGCCACGCCCCCTCTGAGGCCGGACTGCCCCCCAGACTCTCTGCACCCAAAGGCGGTCAGAGCTCACCTGCATGAACCACACAAAGACTTTTTATACTGATTTGTACAGAACGGTTTTTAAACGGCGCTTCATTCAATCATTTTATTTCTACTGTCTACCGGTTTTTCTTTCTTTGTAACCGGTATGACAAGAGCAGAGAATCCTTCTGTAAGACAGGATCAACATCTCTCTCTGTCTCTCTCCTGTTTCTGGTTGTCATCATGGCAAATGTAGCTCGTAACTCGCTCCTCAGTGCCTGTCCGTAACTGTGAAATATCCAAGCACTTCGGCTCGGCTGCACTGAGAAAATTCTTCAAATCCAAACAGGTCCTTGAATAATATATTTTCAGTTGTAGGCTTTAGTCTTATTAGAGCTGACATGAACATATATATATATTTTGTAAGATGACACAGAATTCTTTTAAAGACTACAGGCTTTTCCATAGAGCTTATTTATATCAAGGGTTTCTTTGGTTCTGTTTGATTCGTCAGCACTGTAGTGTACATAACGATTTTTCTAAAGGAAATGTGTAGTGTGATTTATACTGAAATCAGAACCTCCTAATAAAAGGTTCGGTTTGTTGGATCGGTGTCGTGTCTGTAAACCTCGTCGGCCGTCTAGCGTTTGCATGATCTGAAGCTACTGAAGAGAATTAAAATATCACAATATCTGTCTCGCATCCACACCGTCTTCTGGGGTGTGATTTTTATGTATTTCTGCTGATAGCAGGCTGTCTTTCAGTAGTCACATTACCAGTGCTTTCTTTCACCTCAGAAACATCACTAAACTACGAACTAAACTCTGGAACAGATTTTCTAGGACTGTTCAGGACTCAGACTCATTCTCTCAGTTTAAGTCAGGACTGAAGACTCATCTTTTAGCCCAGCATAACCCGTTCATTCCTCAGTCATAGTTTTGCTGTATTAGTCCGGTCTGACAGAAACACTTTTCCTACTGTATGAAGTGAATGGCATCAGTGCTAATGATATTCCTTCTCATCTGCCATTATATCCTTAGAGTCTCAGGTCTGACGAATTCATAACTGTGCCATGTGACCATCGTAAACCAACTATTATTGACTGTTGCACTCCTGTCTTCCCTGTTTGAGCTCACGGAGACTGAACCACTGCCACGTCTAACCTGAACGTAATCTATGTCAGCCGCATCAGTAAATCAGAGACCAGCCTCAGACACTTGTTTGTTCATGTTCATGTTCAGATTGTTTAGCCAGAGGCCGAATGAAGCGTTTCGTTTCACATTATGAAGTCTCCCTGATTAAACATATTAGATTTAAAACTGCTTAAGTTTAAGGCATTATAGGCACAACAGTATGGCTTTCTGTGAAGCTGCTTTGAAATTATATTTATTGTGTAAAGTGCTATATAAATAAATTTGACAAATTGGCTTCATTTTCCACCTGGTAATAAGATGCATTTCTGTGATCGGACGAGTGGTCAGCACTAAATACAGGCCGGATTTATAAAAAATAAACTTGGCGTAAATATGTACGCACCATGCAGACATTCAAGAAGACCATGCATACAAACTGTTTTTCCTGGAGTGAGAAAAGTAATGAAGTAAACGATGATTTTAAACTCAGTTTTCATGTCGATACACACATTTACATTAAATATTCCACTCTCATTAATGGAAATAAACACTGAAATTACATAAAGTCATTACGCATAAGTTTACGCATATTTGTAGTGGATGCGCTTGATCACTTTTCCTGTGGTATGTTATGTTTTAATGACAGCAAGGAGTGCTATAGGTGCACAATAGTTCATCTTTAAATTAAACTGCAGATCTCATGTAATGAGAAAATATTTTTAGCGAGAACAATGATCAATGATGCGCACTTCAATATTGTGGCGGACACTGCTGGATTCAGTGGAACGGTCTATTGTTCGGTTTGAATAGGACCAATGATAATAGCTTACTGTACAACCACAGCTGCACAGAGGTGTTAATGTCGTGTGAAGGCATCTCCACAACATTATGAAAAATACCACTGTAGATACAACTTGAAGAAAACAGTAAGATTTGCATGTTTCCTTTTTAAAATACTTTGTCAGTGACGTTGACAGTTTTATTTACACTTCAATAAATATAGGCCTATCTGTTTCCACTAAAAATAGCCAAAAGATGTTCACCTTATGATCAAAACTGTATAGATTTATGGCTATTTGGCCAGTGGAAATGAAAGATTAAATCTATTCTAAAATATTTATCTGAGAACAATTTTAAACCGTTTTTATGGATATTTTGATATATTTATTTTAAAACATAAGGATATGGGATGATTTTTAGCAATAAAAATTGTGTATGCAATGAATGGCATTTATAGTCTGTATCTCATATTTCCTTAATGTCTTGTACCTTTGACGGTGTTAAACTTGGTGTCACGTGGATGGGAATATGCATGGAAATGATATGCAGATGAGGTTATGCATAGTAAAACTAGGCGTAAGCTCCATATTTGGTGATTTCTGGGAGGAGTTGGGGTGGAGATGCACGCACGCACAATCTTCCCCTGACTGGGAATTATAAAAGGATTTTTGCGCAGGTTCTGGCGTACGCCTGGTTTTATAAATAATAGCTTTTGTGCATACATACACTTTTAGGATGAAATCTACAGAGAGTTTTATAAATGAGACCCCTGCTCATGCCAACACAAATGTAAGATGAGTAGTGGTGATATTTATTTGGTACAACATTTGCAACTGGTTTTTATCACTTAATTAGAAGCACTGCTAATTTCTTTGTTCTCCTCAACATAAAAGAAGATATTTTGAAGAATGTTCGTAACTACAAAGTTTCTGGTCCCCATTGACTCCAATAGTGTATTTTGTTTTTCATACTATGGAAGTCAAACAAGAATTATGAAATTTCAATGCATCAAAATAGGATAAAAATCCTATTTAAATCCATATATATATTATATTTGTAATAGGGGGCCCTGCAGTAAGTCATAGCCCCGGGGCCTAGTAAGGTCTTAATGCGGCCCTGCATATGAGTAGTCAAGTGCAAAGACTGCAAGTGTGGGTATTTGGACAAGGGGACACTGTGGGTTTCCTCGCTTTCCCTTGGACTAAAAATACAATGCAATACTGCCACTGTGTGGACTATTGGTATAATCTCACTAGAAACCTCTATCGGGCTTTACCTCCAACCCACCCTCCAGTGTTTGTAATTACAACATACATTTGTGATCTAATGTGGATTTTGGTCACTAAACATTGTTGAAATGTTATTTATATCCTTTTTATACCAATCTAATCACTACACCAGCTCATCATTTCTCATATAAACATCCTTTATTGTTATGAAATATAAAACAGACAAATTATATACTATAGTAATTGTGTGCTTATTAAGTTTATGCTTCACGTGTAGAAACTCTGGGTTTGTTTGTTGTAAACATACAGTGCAGAAGTGTAGGGGAAGCTCGTCATCGGAAGAGACATGGCGGGTTATGAACACATGATATGAGTGACAGGTAAGCAGCGAATGGGTTTGAGTCAGAGAAACACAGGCAGACGGCGCCTTGAAGCAGCTAATGCTCATCAGATCGTGTAAATCAGTGGAAAATGAATAGAAATGATGATTCCGCCTGAAGAAATATTAAGTAAATGTATAAATACATCAGTATTTCTCTACGTATGTGCACTTTTGGACTAAAAGCCCAAATGGACGCTGTTCAGTGAAGCTATGTGAACAAATAAACCGCAGCAGACCTAACAGAATATGAATGCGTGTCGTTATTCTAGTCAAAATGTTAAAAAATACAGATTGATTATTTTGCACTCCTGACAAAACTGAAGAAATTAGTCACTGCAACCGGGTTTCATCATAAACGGTGGTTGAAGCTAGAATTTTAAATCTAACAACACAGTTCATCCAGATCGAGTAAGAGTGTGATGTTTTAAGGTGCAGTGAATGTTATACATTGGGTTGTCAACTTGGGGAAAATAAGGGACAATCGTGATTTTTCATAGAAAAATAAGGCACACAAACACACATGCATTTTATATATACAGTATATATATATATAGAGAGAGAGAGAGAGAGAGAGAGAGTCTATTACGCTGATCAAGGCTGTATTTATCTGATACAGAATATAGAAAAAACAGCAATATGGTGAAACATTATTGCAATTTCTAATATTTGTTTCCCGTTTTAATATACTTTCAAATATAATTTATTTCTGTGACACAGCGCTGATTTTTTAGCATCATTACTCCAGTCTTAAGGGGGTCGCACACCGGACGAGAAGCGCAGCGTCGCGCCACGTCTTTAATATTTGAACACGTTGTTTTCTATGAGAGTACGCACACTGACGGTGCCATTCGGCGTCTGTCCGCGGCGCCCAGCTACGACTCAGGACGCTGTTCAAATGACTGCCGCGCCACAGAGCGCCATCTGCAAGGATTCTTTGATAATAAAAAGTTAAAAAGAACAGCATGTGTGTACCTTCTAAGGCTGTTACCATATATATATAATAATAAGCCATGGTTTAATAAGGAAATAAAAAAATTATGGAGGGAGAAGCACAAGGCATTTAAGAGTGGGGATAAAGAGCTTTATAAAATTATCAAATAATAAATAATTTATTCAGAATAGAAATCTTTTCTAACAATATGTTTTATTATCACTTTTTATACATTTAACACATCCTTGCTGAATATAAGTATTAATATCTTTAAAAAAATTTACTGACACCAATCTTTTCAATAGTAGTGTATATTGTAGCAAAATGTCTATTTGTGTGTGTGTATGAAAATGCATATTTTTCAATTAAAGAGAACTTATAGAATTATTATGGGCTGCTTTTGGTGCTTGACACTTCATTGGTCATTTAGTGCTTTAAGAATGAGATCCAAGGTTAAGAATACGCTGGAAGTAACTTAATGTAAATAGTTTTATCTATTTAACAACATTAATAGTGAAAGATGACTTCCCTTATTAATCACGTCTTCCCTCAGGTAAAATGCATGTTTTCTTGTGTGGCTGGACGTTGGACTCATGAAAAATAATCACGTTGTTTAGAGCATTCCGCTTGTTCTTAAAGCCTTTCTCATTCACAAATCAAACACTTGTCCAAAAAGAGTGATTAATTCTCAATTTAGAGTTAGTTATTTGTATGGTCTAGGTCAGAGGTTTTCAACCTTTTAGGACATGCGGCCCCCCCCCCTGTAGTCACACCGAATTACTTTATTAACATTAACATAAAAGCAAATATCCATTAAAGCTATTAAAGCAGCGAATGGTTTTTCTTTTGCTCTTTTTGATTAACATTACTTACATAAGAAATGCACGGATCCGTTATACTGATGTACATCTGATATTTTCTTTACTGTTTACATTCACTTAAAACAACCGACTGTGCTTGCAAGGATACTTGTCAAGACAGCCATTGGTATTCACCTGCTGTCTGAGAAGGCTATCTGTTTGTGCACTTCAGGTGTGTGCGCGGTGCGCATAGAAACGCTTTATCACAGTGCGTGAGTGCCGCTTTGAGCTGTCTTGGGTTTAAATGGTTTAAAATTACTTTAATGTTTAAACTGACAAGACTTAAAACACGCGAGAATGAAAAACTTTCTCGAGGAAGCAGCACTGGCCTGATCGTTAAGATAGTTTTGGGGGGCTAAGGTGACAGATAGGGGTGCTGAAACCCACCTAAAAAGGGTTTAGAACCGCCCCCTGGTATAGTGTGCGTAATTATACTGAAACATAAATATATAACCAGTTTACCTGATTCAATGTGATGGCTGAGCCTGTTTCTGAGATAACAACATGCCAATCCGTGGTTGGATTTCCGACACGGCTAACCGTAAATCATCTTACACTGTCAATAAGCGTGACTGATACTCGAACCAACTCTGCTCTAACTGTCGACTAGCAGTGGGAGTCAGATTGCCCCCTAGTGGATGGCTAAAGATTTGCTAACTCATATTCATAAATCCTCAAGGGAATGTCTCTGAATTAACTGATGCTGGCGCCCCCCTTGACAGGTGCTGGTGCTCCCACAGGTTGAAAACCCCTGGTCTAGGTGGTCATATGGCATTTTTTCTTAAAAAATGATTTAATTTCTTAATCAGATGATTGGCAATGCTAATTGTACAACAACAATCAATTGTTCAACAACAATTGTACAACCTCATAAGATAAACACATTTCCTAAACATGGAAAGTCAAGGAGTGTTAGGGGAAAACGGCACAATATAATCAAAACCAGCCAAAATGTGCCAATCTACTGCAAACCAGACGAAAAAGCAGAGGCACTCCTGGAATGAACTTTTATATCTGTGCTGTGGTGCATTATGGGAGGTGGGAGAAACCAAGTGCTGAGGATGAAGGATGGGTTGTTTGTTAATTTGCCATTTGAGTGCCTTACCAATGATGCAATTTGTATACATGACTGATAAATAATAATGGTTTGATTAGTGCATATAGTTTATAAATTCAGGTTTGGTTATTTGATTGAATTAATTTCTGTTAGCTTGCGTCACTGTCAATGGTTTTGCCCATCGCTATAAATGCACACTAGCTGGACTAGGCTGGATTTATCAGTTTGAGATAGCAGTCACAGTGTAAGGATGCAGAAAGAGATTGTCATGCTTGAAATTATGTGCATGCTTCAATCTTTGGACGGTAGTGTCTTTTTTTTTTTTCTCCTCATTTGTTATTTGATTATTTACCTTGGTTGATTCGCTTGGTGGTTCTTTTTAATAAATGGAAACCTATATCCAGTAAGTGTTATGAGCCAATTAGGAGTTGATTTTTTTTGTTTTCTTGTTAATAGTCTTGTTGAAGGTGGAAGAAAGCATGCAGCTGATTGAATGATTGAAAGACAGCTGATCTGCATCAAGAGAGACATGGCATCAGATGAGAAGCTCAGCTAGTGTTTGGTTTCATACGTGTCTTTCCTCTTCATCTGTGGTATTTTCACACCATTATTATTATATATATATATATATAATGTAAGAATCATTTCCTCTGCTTTTTAACTTGATGATTGTTTTATGTATAGACAAACTGTGATTCAAGCTCTTCTAAATGGATTATTCCTCAGACAGTTGCAAACACTAATTTATTGTCATGGGCTGTGACTATACAATGCATGGTAAGACTTTTAAAGCTCAAATACAGAGCTTATTGCTTGACTGTGAAAGTCCTGGGTTTCACAATCTGCACTGGTTTGTTCTTTCAGATCCTTTGCCTTTCTAGGCATTGTGTGAGAAACCGTTTTCTTCACTGTGGTGTTTGGTGAGGTTAAGACGTGTTTCTGTATTTGTGAGATGTTAGATCTGAATTTGAGGAACCTTGCACCAACAGGTGAAATAATTTCTGAAGTGAAGACCGTTCTAATTTGATTATTGCTGTAAAATTGTTCAAGTGTCTTGCTGTATTACAATTTTGTGGCTTTTACATGTTGTACATTAATGGCCTTTTGGTTTTCACGCGTGTCTTGTCTTTATCAAGACTTTTTATTTTTTTTCCCTTCTGTGAGCATCAGCATGACTCTTGCATTCTATTACTGACGTGACCATGGTTTTAGACCCTATACTGAATCTATCAATATTGAACCGCTTTGTCTGTGCTGCCACCACTATATATTGAATGTACCATGTACAACTAAGGAGTGTTCGAGTTTTAGGTTCTTTTTTTCCCTTCCCTTTCAAGCTGAATGAACAAAGTGGCATAGATGGTCCGTGTCACCTTGTATATGCTTGGTTTCCTAACTTTATAGAGAAAGTTAGTGTCTATAATGCAGCTTTTAACCCCGCTTTCTTTTGTCTGTTTCTTTCATTTCCTGTTTAAGGAAGTCTAACTGCTTCTGTAGACCAATGCTCTCTCCGATATCTGTGCTGTTTTGGTACTGAACCATAGCCTTTCACACTCCTTTGGACTGTGACTATGTAGGGCAGCCAGCAACAAAGCTGTCGTCATTCCTGCTTTTCATCTCTACCAGTCAGTGACAACGCAACATTCAGGCTTTGACAAATATTGGTCTCCAGATAGCACTGCAACTGTATTCGCCCTCTATGGACCTTTCTCCCATACTTCTCACTCAACTGGGCAGGTTAAGTATCATCCCATGACTTCCTAATGCCAAAATGCATTTCTTGATGCGGTCAATTCTGTTGACTTGGTGGCAGTTGGTAAGTTCTGTGCAATTTAACCACCTACTAAGATGATGCTGTAAGTATTGGTAGCTTCTCCATTTTAATTTTTCTTCCTTGACCATATCGGTCCCTGCACCAACAGGTCAACTCATGCAACACCCTCCAGCCTCTTGCTCTCAAATGGTATGCTTGACCTTTGGACCAAGGTAAAGTCTGTTGTCAACCAGTCTAGCTTTGGAAGCAGTATTTCCTTTCTGATGAACACCTTGAATCTGTTGAAGCTCGTCAAGGAGGGTGAATGTTCTCACCATGTGTCTTCAATACATCCCTGTTTACCAAATACAGCAGTATAACTGCACCCATAGACCAACTGTGCAGCTGCTGGTTGGCTGTTAACGCTAACTTCACCTTTCCACTCAGACAAAGCACCACATTTGGTTTTGACTGAGACATGGAGATCTGCACAACACCGCAACTCCCTCTGTGCTCTGACAGACTTTCACCTTCCTCAACCACCTGAATTACCTTAAGTGCAGCCATTGTGGACAGTGAGTATGTGTGTTATAAATGCATGTGAGACTATGGGGAGTCCATTTAGTTTTAGTGATTGAGATCTTGTTTCAGTTATTGTACAGACAAACATCAGAGCTGTTCTATTTATTATTATTATTATTATTATTATTATTATTATTATTATTATTATTATTATTATTATTATTATTATTATTATTATTATTATTATTATTATTATTATTATTATTATTATTTGTGGTTTTGTTTGTGTGCGTCTTTGGTTGTAACTTCAAAATGCAACAACTGAGATCAGCGTGCTGCTATCCTGTCTTGATGACAGCCCATTGGGACACACCTGTGACCTGCAACAACTAACTTTTAAAGAGCTTGCACATTTAAAACTGCAGTGTCTGCTTTTAATTATAAGTTATGTGGTTTTGTTTGTGTGCGTCTTTGGTTGTAACTTCAAAATGCAACAACTGAGATCAGCGTGCTGCTATCCTGTCTTGATGACAGCCCATTGGGACACACCTGTGACCTGCAACAACTAACTTTTAAAGAGCTTGCACATTTAAAACTGCAGTGTCTGCTTTTAATTATAAGTTAATGTCTGGTGTGGCTGCTAATGTAGTTATTTAATCTAAATGGGACTTTTAAGGTATTTGTTTCCTGTAAAGCGTGGTCTCTAAACTAAATACAGTCTTCAGATGTGGCCAGAACTCAGTACTGTTACGGTGTCAGAACTTTTCATAGTGACGTGTATGTGGTGGGTAATTTTACTTTTTCCCCTGCTTGTACCTAAAAGTACTTGTTTCTAAGTTGGATCAAAGCTGGATCTTCTAACTTTTCTTTTTTTTTTTTTTTTTTTTTTTTTTTTTTTTTTTTTTTTTTTTGGTTGGGGGGTTTTTTTTTTTTTTTTTTTTTTTTTTTTTTTTTTTTTTTTTTTTTTTTTTTTTTTTTTTTTTTTTTTTTTTTTTTTGGCCTTTGGAAATGTGGAGAGCTTACCTTCACTGAACTGATTGAAACTCAACTTTGACTACTGGTCCCGTATTCACAACATTTTAAGACTAAAAGTAGTTCAGAACTTGGCGATTTAGGAGTAAATCTTAAGAAATAATGGGCTTGTCAGACCTAAATTTAGGACCCATACATTTTTTGCTCAGAGTATTTCACAAAGCGTTTTAGCACTAAAACTTGCTCTTAAATCTGTGAAAGGTTAGGAGTAGTGAAGAGGACTCTTAAGTCACTAAGACCAAGCCACAAACTATCCTAAAATGGCTGTTGACGGCAATTTGCCTTAGAACAGAAACATTTTAGAAAAGTTTGACTGCGCTTTTAAAAAGGTGTTGTCTTAATCACAAGGGTATTATGACTGTTGTTTTCATTAACAAGTTGGGCAAGAAGTAGCAGCTGTTGAGTCCAGTTTGGTTTTTCTTTTACGTTTACACCTTACTATCGGCCATGATTATTCTACTGGTAATTAAAAGGTGGTTTATATGCATATCTGCTAATTGTTTGAGAAGCACATGTAAGAGGCTGATAAATAACTGAATGTATACTTGTTTAATTGGTGACACTTAGCACTTAGAGAACTCTTAGTGGTAAGAATGATTTGTGAATGCGGGCCCTGGTCTTCAGTGTGCATACTGGTTCAGTACCACCTCTGCTTCTATAATACTAGGAGTATTACTTTTGAACATAGACTTGTAAAGAGGCAAACAGAAGGTGGTCCGTTGTCTGTTTGTATGGGTTCACTGCCACTTAAGTGCAGATATCAGATGTATAGGTGTGCCCCAAACTGAGGAGTTGGGGTTAGGTAAGCAGCTGCAAGTCTTTCTAGCAATGTGCACAAGGAAGAACTATAAAGATGGTTAATCTGTGTTGCACTGTTGAAGTGATTGTTCAAAATGTCTTGTATTCAGAAGAAACTCAAACGAGTTGGACAACTTCACTAGTAAGTGAAAAGTCATTTTGGGTAAACTATGTTGGTAATGAAACAGTTTTCGGAAGTCAGTAGTTATACTCTGCTTATCTTGGGCTTTGACTTGGGCCCTAGATTTGAAAAAAGGACTAATGGCGCTTTTTCCACTGCATGGTACGGTTCACTTTTTGGGGGTTTTTCACTGGGTTACACTGGGGTACTTTTTGTAAATTTTTTTTATTTTTATTTTAGTACCACCTCGGTTGGGTTTCCAAGTGATCCGTACAGTTACCAAAACGTGATGTGTAAACTCTGCTGATCACGGATTGGCCGGAGAGAATCGTCACTACCTGCGTCATTGAACTTGCGCCACAAACACAACAGAACCGCTAGAACGCAACCGTTTTGAACGAGCGCACCTTTTTAACAACCCAAAAGTTGTCGGTTGCGGAAGAACAGACGTTCCTCTCGTTGATAGAGGAGCGGATCCAGCGAGAGCTTGATGGGGCGACGCGGAATTTAAAAAAAAAATTTTTTTTTTAAGGAATCGTGGTAGTAGACGCGGCGCAAATATAATGACATGTAAATAATCCCGCCCACTCTGAAGCGGTACTGAACTGCAGTTGAAACGCAAACCGTGCCGAGTCGTACCACGCAGTGGAAAAGCGCCTTAAGTGACGCCACCCTCTATCAACTTCAAAGCTTGGAAGGAGGTGTTGTAGAGCAGGTGTGCTTGTTGCTAAAACTTTGAAAAATACTCCTCTGTACAACAGTCTTGGTTCTCATGCAATTACAAATAAAGTTTGTGGTGTTTTGTTTTCTAGGTAAGCTGGATATGGAGCTGGATGTACTGTTCTCCTTAAGGATTGATGTCCACTTGTTGGCTTTGCCATACACATTGATGTGGCTCATGCAAGAGTTCTAAGCCCTTCTAGCCTTGTTTGATCTTTAAATGGCTAAATGCTACAACTCCGAGTTGTACCTCATTGACACAAGCCTCAATATTGTTTCTTTTAAAAGGAGTTATTTTAATCATTTTGTTACAATCCGGTACTGGCAAGGGCATAGGAATATTCTCCAGGAGCTGCCTAGATGAGAAGTCCCTCTTGAACCGAAGACTAACCTGTGTCCCTTGTATGTTTACAACATCTGGCATATTGGTCTCATTACGGAGTCAACCGCTTTAAGGTGAAGGCAGAATAGTTCATTTGGATCATCGCTACCAACTGCAACCCATCAAATTGCATTTCTGACAAGTTATGAGTTTCTATCTCGATCTCTTTATTTTTCCAGGTTCTTCAAGAAGCCCTGATGCAAGTAAAAGCACTTTAATCCAAGCCCAGCAGTATCTGGTTGACCATCTGAAGGTAAGAAGTTACAGCTTGCACTTTCAAAGTGAGCTTTGTTTGACTATTGCAAAACGTCAGTTTTTAGATGGTAACCATGGGTTTTGTGTTTGAGTTTAAAGAACCAAGAGCGTTCACCTGTTGATTAGCGTGCAGTATTATTATTATTATTATTATTATTATTATTATTATTATTATCTCTTATGAAGGCCAAAGTCTGCCAACACAATGGCATACCTTAATGGTAGTACCTTAATGGCAGTCCGCTTGTAGCTGACTTTTTAACGTGAATTTTATTCAGGTGAATGCTGGAGAGTTCCAAGCTCTTTTAGCTTCATTTGCACTTTCCTTTGGAAATGTGGAGAATGTTTAAGTGGACTTATCTAATTGAAACCTGAACTATAACTCCTGAATTTAGCAGGTTACAACCACATTATGGATAATACAGCCATGGATCAATGTAGCCTTTGATCAACCGGTGTTAGGTATACTAATTGGTAAGGAACCGAACAGAAGGCAGTGTCCGTCACCTGCAGGTGCATCTCAAAAGCCAGTTATGCTTTAGTTATGTAGCGGTTTGAAATTAGGGAACAAAAGTCTTTGGCAATGTGCACTTTTAAAAAGCTTTAGGGATGGTTGGTCACTGGTGCATTGAATTTAAGTCAATATTAACGATGTTAACACTTTTATTTTATTTTTTTTCAGACTGCTTTGCTTGCGAGGTTCTCCACATTTTTGCTGGGCTGCTTGCTTCAGTCTAATGGGGCTTGTTTGTGGAAAAATATTTAAAAGATTTTAAATATTTTTAAAATCCCCCCTTTTTTTCCTTTTATTGTGGTTGTAATTTGTTAAACTTTGCCTGCTTTTGTGCTCTTTAAATTTTAGCTTATACCTTAAGCGCCACTTTTTTTTTTTTTTTAAATTTTTTTTTTATAAAAAGTCTGGCCGTTTGTTGGGGTTGCACTTGTTTTAGTACTTTTTGTAGGTATAGTTAGTGTCGCTTTAATTACTTGTAATGCAGACATGTTCTGTGACCTTCTTGTGGTGTTCTTACTTTGACTTGTTCCCTTACAGCATTAAAACTAATCCAGAAGTCCTCGGCATGTCATGTGAAGTTCTCCTTTTGTTGACCAAACCTCTGTGAAGACCTGAGCGTCTACCAGCAAATGTTCTTGGAACAAGGGTGCAGAATAGGCACAATATTGTAGTCCCTTGTCTACACTAATATTAATGCTCTTTAGGCACAGTGCTGTTTGTCCTCCTGGATTATTTCTGCTGTACATGCAGGCAATCATGTAGACCCCCCCCCCCTTCCTATTCACAGCTGTCTGGCAATTCCAGAGTCCTAATGTTTGCTTTATTCCAGATGTTACCCCACTCTACACGTCTTTGGTCAAGCCCTGGTCAGTCAAACCAGAGGGCACGTACAGCAGGTTTCATTTCTTCAGTAATACCTAAAAATATGTTGTATATGCAACAGTCTAGTTTTGATGTTGACGAGGTTAACATCAACCTAACGTCAACTTAACATGTACTATGTCTTCTAGGTGAGCTGGGATTTGGAGTTGGATGTGCTGCTGTCCTGTTCCTTGATTTACCCCCCCCAATAGTCCTTGTCACGGTCAACTTCAGCACTCATCTAGGTAAGCACTCATCTAGGTAAGTCTCATTCCTAAAACTCTTCTTGCCTCATTTGATCTATGGAAATGTGGAGAGCTTTCTTCAGGAAATTGTCAACCGCTAGAATGTCAGCTTTGGCTTGTCTCCATTTGTGCATATTGTTTTCTTTACTGGGTTGAGCCATGTTCCCCACCAGCCTCTGATTAACCAATTTGGTGAGGAGCAGAACATGTTTAGTCTGTCATCTACTGGTTCATTTCCAAAACCGCAAGCTCCGATATCTGATAGATTGGGTATCCCAAACCTAGTGATGAGGCTACTTTTTTTTTTTTTTTTTTTTTTTTTTTTTTGTTTTTGGGGGAAAAAAAACTAAAAA
>NW_015663712.1:322554-323391 GCF_001515625.1 Sinocyclocheilus rhinocerous
GAGGCTTCTTTTTTTTTTTTTTTTTTGTACTTTGGTTTAATGCTCATTTACCTTTTATTTCCCTATATACTTGTATTTATGACTCAGGCAAATGGATCTCGTTCATTCTTTGGCAATCCATAGGGGATGGATGTAAGTGACATGTAAAACCATAAACTTGGTGTAGCGGTTTACTTTTCATTTGTCAAGGTTACAACAATTCATACTTAAGAACTATTCACACTTTTCCAAGCTTTAAATTAAATTGTTTCAAGGAACCATCAAGACTGTCTAACACCAAACCCCTTCAAAAATGTTACTTATTAAAAATGTTACTTGCGTGTGCATATTACGTATGAAATGTAATGCGTTATAATTCAATATACAAACATCACGCTCAATATTCAGAAATACTGCTTTCGTTACTTAAGGCTGTAGTACATTCGTGCGCTTTGCTTGGCCATTAGTTGTGATAAACAGGAAAGTGTGTTCAAGTGCCAGCAAAATAGTGTTAAGATACTCTTTGAGAGAAGCAGTCAATCAGCAGAAGTGAAAAGCAGCTCGTAAGTGTATTTATTTCTTGTCTCAGTGTTTAGTGCAGTTGTCGTTGCTAGGAAACGCTTGTTTTGTTTAGGAGATGTGCTGAAGTCTCATTTGGTCTCGTACTGTATCGCGTACCTTGTCAGTGTCGTGCGCTTTGCTTGGCCATTAGTTGTGATAAACAGGTAAGTGTGTCCAGCTGAATTCAATTTGAGTTTGTTCAATGAATTAAAAAAGCTTAGTTTACCGCAGTTGTGTGAAGCTCTCCTCGTGTAAAGACCATCGACTCTACCGTGCGACTCCACCGGGCAGGGACAC
>NW_015663712.1:324369-325199 GCF_001515625.1 Sinocyclocheilus rhinocerous
AGTGTTGTCACATGAAAAGATATAATAAAATATTTACAAAAATGTGAGGGGTGTACTCATTTCTGTGAGATACTGTACAATTAAGCACACAGCTTAATCAGCAGTCAATCAGCAGAAGTTAAAAGCAGCTTGTAAGTGTATTTATTTCTTGTCTCAGTGTTTAGCGCAGTTGTCGTTGCTAGGAAACGCTTGTTTTGTTTAGGAGACGTGCTGAAGTCTCATTTGGTCTCGTACTGTATCGCGTACCTTGTCAGTGTCGTGCGCTTTGCTTGGCCATTAGTTGTGATAAACAGGTAAGTGTGTCCAGCTGAATTCAATTTGAGTTTGTTCAATGAATTAAAAAAGCTTAGTTTACCGCAGTTGTGTGAAGCTCTCCTCGTGTAAAGACCATCGACTCTACCGTGCGACTCCACCGGGCAGGGACACCGGCAAAGGATAAGTATCGCTTTTTATTTCTCTTTCCTACTAGTTTCACTTTTGTTTCAGTTTTTAAAAAAAAAATTTTATAACCATTTCTTACTGTGTCAATAACAAGTTGTTATTTTAGCATGTGTGTTTGGCTCAGTGTTATTTTTTAGGATTACTGATAAACTAACCTAGTTTGATTTGTATTAGTTATCTATTTTAGTTGTAGTTACAGTTGTTTTTATTATGGTTTTATTACGTTTTAGTTTAGTTAATTTGAGTTATTTCAGTACTTCTGCATACAAAATGTACAAAATGGAATATATATTGAATGTATTTATATATATATAGTGTACATGTATGTTGCAACCCAGTCTCATGGCAAATACGTACCTGGGGGCACATTTTTGCAAGACGCGAAATAC
>NW_015663712.1:328470-330455 GCF_001515625.1 Sinocyclocheilus rhinocerous
ATTGGCTTCATCACTCTGTCTCCTCTCCACCAATAAGCTGGAGTGTGGTGGGCGTTCTGGCGCACTATGGCTGCCGTCGCATCATCCAGGTGGATGCTGCACACTGGTGGTGGATGAGGAGATACCCCTTGACAATGTAAAGCGCTTTGAGTGCCTAGAAAAGCGCTATATAAATGTAATGAATTATTATTATTATTATTATTATTACTCAAGCCCACTCCATGAAGGGGTGACTCACTGGTTCACAATGAGGGCAGTGTGATGCAACTAGCAGACTGCAGAGTGGAGTTTAAGGGAGTAAAGCCGCTCAACGCCTCAGCGAGAGGAGCTCCACTCAGAGAAAAATGGATATCCTCAAACAGGAAGCCCTCGGGGCGAGACATGGGTATGGCGTCCCAGTCGAGGCAGCCTCTTGAGGCAAAAACCCAGCCAGGACGTTCAGGGTGGCATCTCGCAAAGCATACACTCCGGAGAGCTCACCAGAAGGTAGGACCCGCAGGTCTGTATCGCGTACCTTGTCAGTGTCGTGCGCTTTGCTTGGCCATTTGTTGTGATAAACAGGAAAGTGTGTCCAGCTGAATTCAATTTGAGTTTGTTCAATGAATTAAAAAAGCTTAGTTTACCGCAGTTGTGTGAAGCTCTCCTCGTGTAAAGACCATCGACTCTACCGTGCGACTCCACCGGGCAGGGACACCGGCAAAGGATAAGTATCGCTTTTTATTTCTCTTTCCTACTAGTTTCACTTTTGTTTCAGTTTTTAAAAAAAAAATTTTATAACCATTTCTTACTGTGTCAATAACAAGTTGTTATTTTAGCATGTGTGTTTGGCGGCTCAGTGTTTTTTTAGGATTACTGATAAACTAATGTAGTTTGATTTGTATTAGTTATCCATTTTAGTTTTAGTTACAGTTGTAGTAACGTTGTCATTTTATTCCTTTTTTATTATGTCTATATAGGTTTTATTACGTTTTAGTTTAGTTAATTTGAGTTATTTCAGTACTTCTGCATACAAAATGGAAATGAAATAATATATATATTGAATGTATTTATATGTATGTGTGTGGCTGTACATACACATGTAGTTTTTTTTGGTGTTTGGCTTAGTGTTGTTAGAATCATTATTATACTCATACCGTTTGTTCTTTTAATATTTTGAATTGTTTTTAGCTTTATTTTTGTTTTCATTTCAATGTTTATTTTTTAAATGTTGTATGCATTTGTCATTTGTATTTCATTTATTTTATTTTCTTAAGTGTGTATGTGTGTGTATTTATAGAGTTTTAGCTTTTAGTTTTAATTTTTCTTTGTAAGTCGCTTTGGATAAAAGCGTCTGCTAAATGACTAAAAGTAAAAGTAATACCCCGGCCCCATAACCGTCTATACTGGAAGCACAACCATTGTCTTGTTCCCATGTCTGAAGAGTTTCTTAAACCGTTTCTTTACAAAACTTAATTGAAATTTAACACTCATTGTGTAACTCATTGTGTGAAACTCTGTCTGCTTCTTGCAATAAAGTGTGTGTGTGAGTTGTGCCATGTTTAATTTTGCTTCCATGTGAATAACATTTCTCTTTCACAAAAAGTCCTGTTGGCTTGATTGTTGGTTATTTCATCAGCAGATGATTTTGTAGTCAGAAGCTCCAAGTCGTTTGGGTCATCTGATGGTTTAGTAATCTGTCGTCGTTTATAATGGTTTCAACTTCACACAATTACAGCTGCTTTGGCACAAAACTAAGCATCTGCTTATGGCCCCTGTGGCCACTAGGGGGCCCCTAAGAGCACATAAAATGATAGGTTTGTTTTTTGGTGATGTTAATGGACAAATGGTTGAGGGTAATTTATACAAAAACACTAAATCAAAGAAAATATACTAATGGGCTGTAGCAGGGCGCAGACGCAGTCGGACTGATTATTGAAGTTGATTTGAAGAGACTGCAGCAAAATGTCACAAAGGACATCCTTCTGGTTCAGAGAAGGGGGGGGGGG
>NW_015663712.1:330856-339412 GCF_001515625.1 Sinocyclocheilus rhinocerous
TGTTAGAATCATTATTATACTCATACCGTTTGTTCTTTTAATATTTTGAATTGTTTTTAGCTTTATTTTTGTTTTCATTTCAATGTTTATTTTTTAAATGTTGTATGCATTTGTCATTTGTATTTCATTTATTTTATTTTCTTAAGTGTGTGTGTATGTGTGTGTATTTATAGAGTTTTAATTTTTCTTTGTAAGTCGCTTTGGATAAAAGCGTCTGCTAAATGACTAAAAGTAATTCCCCGGCCCCATAACCGTCTATACTGGAAGCACAACCATTGTCTTGTTCCCATGTCTGAAGAGTTTCTTAAACCGTTTCTTTACAAAACTTAATTGAAATTTAACACTCATTGTGTAACTCATTGTGTGAAACTCTGTCTGCTTCTTGCAATAAAGTGTGTGTGTGAGTTGTGCCATGTTTAATTTTGCTTCCATGTGAATAACATTTCTCTTTCACAAAAAGTCCTGTTGGCTTGATTGTTGGTTATTTCATCAGCAGATGATTTTGTAGTCAGAAGCTCCAAGTCGTTTGGGTCATCTGATGATTTAGTAATCTGTCGTCGTTTATAATGGTTTCAACTTCACACAATTACAGCTGCTTTGGCACAAAACTAAGCATCTGCTTATGGCCCCTGTGGCCACTAGGGGGCCCCTAAGAGCACATAAAATGATAGGTTTGTTTTTTGGTGATGTTAATGGACAAATGGTTGAGGGTAATTTATACAAAAACACTAAATCAAAGAAAATATACTAATGGGCTGTAGCAGGGCGCAGACGCAGTCGGACTGATTATTGAAGTTGATTTGAAGAGACTGCAGCAAAATGTCACAAAGGACATCCTTCTGGTTCAGAGAAGGGGGGGGGGGAAGAGGAAAAAAGTGGCAAGATAAAGGCATGTTAAGATTTCAAGGAAACTAAAGGCTATGTTGTGAGCTCATGTTAGCTGGCACTTAATAAGCAGTCTAGGTAGCATTGTTTTAGGAAAGTTCATTGATTAAACATCGGACCACTCTTGTGGGTTTGCTGCTGTTACTATTAAAAACCGTAGAAGGGTAAAATGCCTGGCAGAAATTGGTATGATGCAAGCAACAAGGCTACAACAAATAAAATTGATAGTGTTTGTTGGATTTATAGTTTGTGAATAATCAAGCATTGACAGTAGTCAATCATATTGGTGGCACAGAGAGGGTCCCAAATAAAATTCTGCTTGGGGCCCAATAAAGGCTTGGGCCGTCCCTGACTGGAACTATATAGCAAGAATGCATTCACTGTTTTTGGCTCCAGTGTACCCACATGTTTTATGATCTATTGAAGTAGTAGTTCTTGTACTAGTTTTGTTCTCACAACTGCTGGATGTGGAACGGTCCTCCTTTTGAATGTGTATTTTGGAACATTCTTGTCTTTTTGCAATCTTTGCTCAAGTGCCTTTGCGTGAAACATCTAGTTTACAAACTTTAATTTATGTGCTTGATCCTTAAATTTGAAACAGGAATTCAAAGCATGGTTCTCTCAACTGAACATGCACACAACGCAAGCTGTTTTGTCAAGTTAGGGATAACCAGGTTTGGTCAACAGTTTCTTCATCCAGTCAAAGCTCTTGCATGTTTTCGTTTACGGTTTGAGTGTTGTAAGAACTACTTGTTTTTATGTGTGCGTTCAACATTTCGGTTGTCAATTTCTTTCATTTGAGCTATTTTTGGCTCTCAAATTGAGTCTGTTCAGCGGCTCCTTTTGTGCTTTATGCATCCACTTGACTGCTCTTTTGTGGCCAATTTAGGGTTATTTAGCATCAAACCTGGCCATCCAGTTTACACCATGCAATTCCAATGTAAAGTCTTTCGACTAAAGTGTAGTGGTTTTCTACAATCTTTATGGTTTTTATTTATTTATGGTTTTGTCAAATCCTTTGTGCCCAACCCCTGGAAATGGCAGTGTAACAATGTCAGGTTACAACAGAAATCAAACTTGAACTATTTTACACTTTTCCAAGTTTCAAATTAAATATGGTTTTAAGGAACTGTTAAAAGACCATATTAAACCCTAAAGACTGTTCTAAATATGAAATTGACCAAGTCATGTGATGCAGTATAACTTGAAATATACAGTGGTGTGTTTTTGCCCCTTCCTGTTTTTTTTTTTTGTTTTTTTTTTTAATGGTTTGCATGTCACACTTAAAAGATTCAGATCATCAAACAAATTTTAATATTACACAAAGATAACCTGAGTAAATACAAACTGCAGTTTTGAAATTATGATTTCATTTATTAATTGTCCTGCTGCATAAACCAAGTGCGCTTGAGGTCACAAACTGACAGCCGGACATTCTCCTTCAGGATTTTCTGATAGTGAGCAGAATTCATGGTTCCATCAATTATGGCAAGTCATCCAGGTCCTGAATCTGCAAAGCAGCCCCAGACCATCACACTACCACCACCATGTTTGACTGTTGGTATGATGTTGTAAAATAAAATAAATAGAATATTAATATTATTAATGTTATATAATATTTTGCCTAAATAAATTACAAAAGTAATGCTAATATAAATAATTTAAAATCCATTTAAAGTGAATTTAGGCATCATAACATTATAATGTACAATACAAAACATTCATTTTCACTGAGATTTGCAAAAGATTACATTAAAATGTTTTTAAATGATTAGTGTTTTTAAAACTTTAAGTGAGCATTAAATGACAAAGGTAATCTAATTATAATAAATTACACATTCAATATTGAGCATTACTGATTAAAGGGATAGTTCACCCAAAATGAAAATTGAACTGAACGTATTGAGCTCTGTTGTCATCTATTTTTTTTAAGAGGAAAGCATTTATATATATACAGTTTTTGCCCCCTTCCTGTTTTTTTAATTGTTTGCATATTTGTCACACTTAAAAGATTCAGATCATCAAACAAATTTTAATATTACACAAAGATAACCTGAGTAAATACAAACTGCAGTTTTGAAATTATGATTTCATTTATTAAGGGAAAAAAGCTGTCCAAACCTGCCTGGCACTACGTGAAAAAGTAATTGCCCCCTAAATCTAATAACTGGTTGTGCCACCCTTTGCAGCAACAACTGCAATCAAGCGTTTGCGATAAATGGCAATGAGTCTTTCACAGGAATTTTGGCCCACTCTTCTTTGCAGAATTGTTTTCATTCAGCCACATTGGAGGGTTTTTGAGCATGAATGGACTGTTTAAGGTCATGCCACAGCATCTCAATCGGATTTAAGTCTGGACTTTGACTTGGCCACTCCAAAACCTTAATTTTGTTTTTCTTGAGCCATTCAAAGGTGGACTTGCTGGTGTGTTTTGGATCATTGTCCTGCTGCATAAACCAAGTGCGCTTGAGCTTGAGGTCACAAACTGACGGCCGGACATTCTCCTTCAGGATTTTCTGATAGAGAGCAGAATTCATGGTTCCATCCATTATGGCAAGTCATCCAGGTCCTGAAGCTGCAAAGCAGCCCCAGACCATCACACTACCACCACCATGTTTGACTGTTGGTATGATGTTCTTTTTATGAAATGCTGTGTTGGTTTTACGCCAGATGTAACGGGACACACACCTTCCAAAAAGTTCAACTTTTGTCTCATCAGTCCACAGAATATTTGCCCAAAAGTCTTGGGGATAAACAAGATATTTTTTGGCAAATGTGAGACGAGCCTTTGTGTTCTTTTTGGTCAGCAATGGCTTTTGCCTTGGAACTCTCCCATGGATGCCGTTTTTGCCCAGTCTCTTTCTTATTGTTGAATCATGATCACTGACCTTAATTGAGGCAAGTGAGGCCTGCAGTTCTTTAGATGTTGTTCTGGGTTCTTTTTTTGACCTCCTGGATGAGTCGTCGTTGCGCTGTTGGAGTAATTTTGGTAGGCTGGCCACTCCTGGGAAGGTTCACCACTGTTCCAAGCGTTCTCCGTTTGTGGATAATGGCTCTGACCGTGGTTCGCTGGAGTCCCAAAGCCTTAGAAATGGCTTCATAACCCTTTCCAGACTGATACATGTCAACTATTTTGTTTCTCATCTGTTCTTGAATTTCTTTAGATCGCGGCACATGTTGCTCTTTAAGCATGCTTCACTTTGTCAGGTTCTATTTAAGTGATTTCTTGATTTCAACAGGTCTGGCAGTAATCAGGCCTGCGTGTGGCTAGTGAAATTTAACTCTGCTTTCTAAAATAATGTGGTTAATCAGTTCTTTCATGATTTAAGAGGGGCAAATAATTTTTCACGTAGAGCCAGGTAGGTTTGGACAGCTTTTTTTCTCTTGAAATTAAATGAAAATGAAATTATAATTTAAAAACTGCATTTTGTATTTACTTGCATTATCTGAATCTTTTAAGTGTGATAAATATGCAAAAAATTAAAAACAGGAAGGGGGCAAAAACCTTTTCATGGCACTGTACATGCATAAACATACAAAAATCACTTTCAATATTCAAAAATGCTCTTTACGTTAGTTATGGCTCTAATATTCCCATCGTATGTTTTATGCTGTTGTCCCTTTTTTTTTTTCCCTTATCTTTTGTGCTCTTTGGACCCCTTTTCTAGATGGGGTTTTCCTCCCCCTCCCCTGTTGTGCACCTGTTTATGCTTATGACTTTTCTTATGTCCTTTTTAATTTACCCCTTTCGGTTTGGCATTTCCTTTTTCGTATCATTTCTTGAGTCCATGTTCCATTTAGTTATGGTTTTGATCTTTATATTTATGCCTCTTTTGTTCAGTGACTTTGATAATGGTCCTTTTTTAAAACATTTTTTATTAGTATTTGTTCCACTTTTTTTCAAGTCACTTTTGAATTCTCAAATTCACCAATTCTCCTATTTATGGTTTTTATTTGTAGAACTTTAAGGTCTTAAGTTCAGTTTTTAAGATCGGTTTGTCACGGGACTAGCAAAGTTTGTTTTGCGTAATGCATTCTTGCAACTACTTGTTCTGTATCTTGTGCTATGGAATTTTGACTTTAAATCTTGTGCTTACAGCATCAGCTCTGATGCAGAAACTTCAGCCTTCTGTTGAGACTTAACTTCTACAGATCTGAATCTATCTTGACCAGTCAAAACAAGGTTGCGGATAAGGCAATCTATATTACTCTTACTACTCTAATGTGCTTTCAGCACATTCCTGATTGTCGCCTACTTCTACTTCAGGTGCAGGAAGTGATGCAGCTCTACTAATCAGTTTTTCTTCTGTACATGTCTTACACCTTTTTGTTTTATAGCTTTTTGTCAATTTGAGTCCTCATGCTGGCATCCATAGCTAGAATCAACTTGCCTTAGACATTACCAAGACTTTCAGCAAGTTTACTTTCAGATCTCTCATCTGAAACTTGGAGGTTTGGTGTAACATTTCCTAATCTCTAATACCTGGAAACAAACTATGCAAAAGTCTCCTAGTTAACATCAACTTGAGCTTGTTGTGCCTGTGCGTGTGGGTGTGTGAGAAATTAAAAGACATTTATTTTAAATGTACAGCACCGTAATGAGGCGGCAACATATAAGACAAAACAAGAGAGGCTATTCATCTTTCATTGCGCAAAAGTATTTTAATACGAAAGGCTCCAATACAGAGTGGCACAAACTAACATCCAGTGTGCAGAATGATGCACTTGAAGCAACATGGAGTCATAGTGTGCAGCACTCTGCATAGAAAAGTTCAAAGCACAAAGGGAAGAGCTATTGATGTGTAGTGTATTATATCTGTGCGATAGAGTCTTTTCTTTTAACAGTTTAGGAACTGAATCATCTTGGAGAGAGTTTCGTCTTGACTGTTGTAACTGAACGCGACACGCAGTTTGAATGTTGAATGGAGGATAACAGACAGCCGCAGCGGAGAGAAGAATTTATGTGAACTTGAATTTAACAACTTTAATATTCATCTGTACCTCACATTAAACTATGGAAAGGCTTCAGAAGAACATTTATTTTAAATGTACAGCACCGTAATGAGGCAGCAACATATAAGACAAAACAAGAGAGGCTATTCATCTTTCATTGCGCAAAAGTATTTTAATACGAAAGGCTCCAATACAGAGTGGCACAAACTAACATCCAGTGTGCAGAATGATGCACTTGAAGCAACATGGAGTCATAGTGTGCAGCACTCTGCATAGAAAAGTTCAAAGCACAAAGGGAAGAGCTATTGATGTGTAGTGTATTATATCTGTGCGATTAGTTTGCGTTTTGAGATTTTTTACACTGTTTTACATTTCAGTTACTGTGCACGTGAATAACAATTCATAGTGCGGTCTACTCCAGTTGTGATCTAACAGACATATGGTAGTAAGTAACCGGATTAAGAAACTGCAATAAACTCCAGCAAGATAAAGTACTTTTTAATGCAAAACCATTTATGTTTTTTTACAGATCAAGAATAATAAATAGGAACATTGAATTATTTTGGGAGTTTCATAGTCTTGACAGTCGTAACCAAGCGTGACACGCAGTTTGAATCCTGAATGGAAGATAACCGCCGCATTGGAGAGAAGAGTTTGTGAACTTGAATTTAACAACTTGAATGTTCATCTCTCAAATTAAACTCCGGATCAGCTTCAGAACACTTGGAAAACCTTGCATAATCTTTATGGTGCTTTTTATGTTTTTGTGCCTTTCGTGGGTCTTAACAATAACAAAACAGTACACCCATAATATTGGATTTGGATCGGTCTCGTCTGACTGATACCCGATCCAGCAGAAAATGGCAGTATTGGCGCAAATACCGATACTGAGTTTTGGATTGGTGTTTTTTTTTTTTTTTTTTTTTTTTTTTTTGTAATTGTTTACAATATGCTTCTGAAATGTCTCCTTTGGTACTAGCCTATATTTGATAACTTATCACGCCATTGTTCATCTTTAAAATGTCAGGTTTTCTCATTTTCTTCTTATAAATACATCCAAACAGACCCACTTGTCGTTAGCAACTTAAACACTTGGCTCGATGAGAATAATTTCTCCAGATTTCAAAGCTCTTGGATGGTTGATCATTGGTGTGTCAAACATTTTAACAGATTTTATGGAGACTCAACATTTCTGTCGTGTTTCTTACTCCTATTTTTGTTTTAAACCTTCGTTGGGCTTCGTTTGCCACATCTGCCTATGCTCTTGTTTTTTATATTGTTCCTGTATTTTTGCACTTTAGTGTCTGACCTTTTGCGTTTACGTGTGCTCAGAATCAGAATTCGCTTTGTCAAGTGTGTGTGTGTGTGTGTGCAAACACACAAGGAATTTGTGGGTTTTTAAAGTTGTATTTTGCTCCTTTCATTTTATGCCTTTTTGTGCCCTTTTATGACATTTGTCTGTCATTAGGGTTATTCCCTTTTGCCTTGGTGTTAGTAAGTGTGTGTGCTTTTTATAAAAACGGGCTGTAATGCTTTAAAGTTGGTTTTGAAGAGATTCTTTGTGTACATTAAATTTACTTGACTATACAACCTATTACTTGGCTAGTTTTAGATAAAAGACTTTAATGTAAACATTCTCCTGGGTGAATATTTTTGTAATAAGCTTCTGTTCCATAAACTTGGTACTCATTTGGGGTCTTTGCTGTTAGGGGGCAGTCGTGGCCTAATGGTCAGGGAGTCGGACTTGTAACCAGGAGGTTGTGGGTTTGAGTGTCATGTCCGGCAGGAATTGTCGGTGGGGGGAGTGAATAACCAGCGCTCTCTTCCACCCTCAATACCACGACTGAGGTGAGACCCTTGAGCAAGGCACTGAACCCCCAACTGCTCTTTGGACGCCGCAGCAATATGGCTGTCTACTGCTCTGGGTGTGTTCACTACTGTGTGTGTGCATTTTGGATGGGTTAAACGCAGAGCACAAATTCCGAGTATGGGTCGCCTCACTTCTATTCCGATATCATAGTACCTCACTTGGCTATAAATTTTAAGATTGTGTGTACAGATGGCTTGCGGTTTAATTTGTTACAATAACATTGTTCCAGTAACTATATTCTGATGAACATCCCCTAGGAGCGCTTTTGAAATATTTTGGAGGTGGGGCACAACCAATGCCGCCAGCCCCAAATGCTAGTGCTACAGCTGATGATACTGCAGGTGAGTTTTCAACAAGCAATAGTTATATGGGTAACCCATGCCTTTCGTGAGGTTTTTAAAAAAAATTTTTTTATATATAAATATAACTGTTGCATTACCTTCTAATATGACACAACATTGCTAACTTTTATAATAATTTAATTATTTTCATCTTTCATTAGGTCCATCCTCTGCAGGTGAGGAGCACTTACCAGCACCTGCGTCCACTGATCCTGCTGCTCCCATGTCAGTTTCAACCTCAACTGATGTGGCAGGTAATTTAATTGAACAAATACAATGGCTGCTGTGCTATTTATATTGTATTTGTTATTTATATAGAATATCATGCTATGTAATATTTCTAATTGTTAATGTAATTTTTTTTCATAGGTCATTCTATTTGTGGTCATTGGTGTCAATGTCACATGTACTCCCTTAGCAACTTTTAGCCTACACTATGGATCAACAGCTCCTCCAGTTGACCAGCTGAGTGGTCATCTATCCTGTCCGACTCATACTTTTTTTTTT